>NC_142670.1:40421681-40584181 GCF_964200805.1 Pocillopora damicornis | reverse complement strand
GGAAGATATCCAGGTCCAAGAGTAACTGATTTAATAAAGTAATTCATGATAAGAATCATCCATGAAACATAAAATATTAAGTGTATCACGCTTGCTGCTGAAGTCCAAGGAGGGTACCATAGCAGTATGCAATAAATTCCACAAAGAAAAAGAGTCCATATGATTGATAACGCTAATAGTGGACCCCAATGACAAATTCCACGGCTCATTTTCCAACGAAATGAGCATCGAACTCTTTCCTTAATAAATCTATAAGTCTTCAAGGTGACGTTTAGCTGTATTTTTTCGCGGAATGTGTTAAGATTACTTTTTTTAAACGTGTTGTGTTGCTTTTTTCAGGCGGATGTCTTACACTGTTTCTGTAGAAAACAAAACTTTGCCGGAGGCGGGCCAAAACAACAAGGCGTAATTTTAGGATATCCCATGACTCCTCTGGAGATAACTAGTTCCCAAATTATACACCACTCCGATTCCAAGATGGCGGATGGTTGAGAAAGTGTTTGTGTTTTATTACGATAAAAATGGCGGGAGTTTCAACAGTAGAAGTAGCAACTCAGGTTCCGTTTTATGATTTGTGTGCTTTGTTAGAAAAGATTGCAAGAAAAACAGGAACTGAAAAGAAGAAAAAGATCTTGGAATCCTTTGTCAATTCATGGAGAGAAACGCACGCTAAGTTGCATGGAACTTCGAAAACAGCTGAGTATATATGTTGCATTGATGGCTTGCTGTTAAATCTGAAGTTCTAGATTGCTATTCAAGAATAAATTTCCTTTTGCGAGAGGGACGTTTGTTTTCTTAAATGCCTTTGATTGCTATTGTGCCTTGTATGAAGCATGTAACTTCTCTTTAAAATGAAGATATGCATTACCCAATTGCAACAAACAGGCGATAGGAATTTAGGGACATATCGCCTCGCTCAGAGACTGTTATGATGAAACTCTCTGATCCAAACTCTTCCAACCACCCCTCCCTACCCAGAGAAGGGTAATAGAAAACCTAATATGGAGGTTGGGGGAAAAGCAGCTCCCTTTGTCTCATCAACAGTTAGTTCTTACAATTGATTGATATTTCCTTTCTGTTGCAGACTGACTCATTTCACTCTGGTATGCGCCTGTTGCTGCCTCATCTTGACAAAGAACGAGGTGCTTATGGGATGAAGGAGGTTTGCATAGATTTGATTTTTATCCTGTATTGATAATAGTTAAATTTATTTATTAGTATGGGTATACTGTTGATTTCATGAAAAATCTTTCCTTTTTGCAATAATCCATAAGCTTGATAGAGCTTGGATTTCTTTGAAAGAATTATTGGAAAACTACTTGTATAATTTTTTTCTTTCATTCTCAGGTGGTTCTTGCAAAATATTACATTGAAATATTAAGTATAGGGAAAGACTCTACAGATGGCCGTAAACTGCTGAATTACAGAGCACCCAAAAATGCTAAACAGGTACAATACTTATGAGGAGAAAGGCACTGTAGGATTTAATGGTTTAGCCCAATAAAAAATTAGTCTCCTAACATTTTTTCAAAATGTCCTAGTTAGTATGAACTTTACCAGTTAAGTATTTGACAAATAAAGTTTCTTACTTACTACTACTCACTTACCCAATAACTAATCTGTATAATGACCTGACCAAAGTTGAACCCAGTCTTCCTGAGTAAATACTTTCTCTCTGCATTGTGCTCCTTTCTCAAAGCAAATAATATTTCTGTAGCAATGAAAATATAAGGATAATCTTAACTCTTCTTGGAAAGGTTGCCACTGTCTACAAGAAATAACCCTCTTGCCCTCAAATAATTTTTCATGTTTCCTTGAAAGTCTGCTTGTACCTACTTATACACCTGGTTACAGAGAATGACCCTAAAGGTAAACTGCCCCACCCTTACCACAAGCGCACTTTACAATGACTTGGCCCAGATTTCTTCCTCTCCTGGGGTCCAACAACTTGGTGGCCTGCCCCAGGTCTCTCTTTTTCCAAGATAAAAACATTATAGATGTCTCAAGAGTTATAACAGAAGAGGCAAAATTATTTATTTACCCCTCACTGTAGGATTCTGTGGCTGACTTTGCAAGTGTTGCTTACTTTGTTTTAAGAAACAGATGTCCTGAGAAAGGAAGGTAAATGCTTTTTACGCCATTCAGCTCTCTCAAAATCTACTCAGATCTCATTTAGTAATCCTCCCTTTATGTTCTCACATAAATGTTGTTATGACAAATTTATTTGAAAGTTGTCAAGAAACTTCACAGGAAACTATAATTAAGCTAATGATTGGACAAAAGTGTTTTTCTTTTGTTATTTAATTAAACAATTATTTTTTTACATGTTAGTTTGATATAATTATTATTCTGTGTTGTAACCATTGAAGAGCATGGAATAAAGTTCCTGAGCTGTTCAACATCATAAAAATCAATAATAAATACCCTCTCCACTCTATAAATTTGGTTATCCTATCAACCTGTGGGCAGAATTGCAGTGGAATTTTGCATGTTACTCATTTTTCTGGAAGTTACCAGGTTAAATGTTTGAATGTATGTGTTTGTATAGAAGACCTACAGGCTTCCTGCAAATTTAGGGTGGGTTTGAAATCATGGCTTATTAATGGTGAAAAAAAATCAGATGAATACTGTAGATGTTTTAAATTGTTCATAATTTTTCCCTAGTCATTATTAGTGACTAAAGAGTTGAACGTCTTGAAATGCTCAGTTTAAAGATTGACCAAGTAAACAAGTACCTTGACCAGCTGGCCTCAGCAAATATTGATCATAAACGTGATGAAGCTAAGAAAGCGTTGCAACTACTGCTACGTAACACAAGTGCTCTGGAACAGGTCTGAAGGTTTTTTATTTTGTAACATTTTACAGTATTATTTACCAGATGTTTTCTTTATCAATACTTGATAAACATCATATTCTAGTGGATGAGATCATCTTAATTTTCTCTTACAGAAATGGTTAATCAGGATCATTTTCAAGGTTAGTTTTGCTTTATCTGCCATAAATATGTCAATTAGATGATGCTTATTATAATGATGACCAAAAATTAACCCTTTACATCCGAACATTAGCACTTAGCATATTCTCCATACTGTTCTTGATACTTTTCTTATGGTGCCAGTAGGGAGAATATGTTTAACAATCAAGATTATTCTCTAGTGTTTGATCATTTCCTTTATTCTCATGACCTTAATGTTTGATTCAGGGGTGTTATTGTGAGGAGAGACTAGATGCTAGTCACTCTTAGGGGTTAAAGGGTCAATCATCTAAATTTAAACTATAATAGTTGTTAGTAATATTTTTTATGTGATCATTGCATTTGCCAGGAATTGAAGATTGGCCTTAGTGAGAACTCTGTATTTAATGTTTATCATCCAGATGCAATGGAACTGTTTGGAGTCTGTAACAGTCTACCCAAGGTCTGAAAAATTATTTTGAATTAGTTAATTTTACTGCTATTGGCAGAAAGTGGTGTTTTTGCAATAGGTGTTAGTATTGAGTTTCACTGGATTTCAGATTTTGTAGATTTTATTTTACCCATCAAAGGACTAATAAAAATCAATTATAAGTTATCAAACTTGCCAAAACCAAGATTTTAAGTTTTTTTCATTCTTTTCTTGAATTAATGCAATTGACCAATGTCATTTAAATCTCTCAAAACTCTAACCTCTAACCTCTTTACACTATATACAATGCCATTGTAAGGCAAAAGTTCTAGTTAATTCAAATTTAAAAAGATGACTTTAACCATTTAATATGGAAAATTGCATTAAAGGTTTGCATGGATCTTCATAATCGCAGCATTAGGATGAATGAAGCAGAGATGTCTTTATTCTCACCATTTCGACCAATGTTGGCTGAGAGAAAACATATCAATGAGGCTAGTAAATCCATATTTTGTTGTGTTGTGCTGTATATTAATGATCTAATTGCATTATATTTTAATTGTACTTGTTATAATTTGCGTGTAAGTGTCAAATAGTAATTATAATTTTCTAACAAAAGGGAGTAGCAATTTAAAAAGTGAAGAAGCTCCAGTGTCTTTTTGCATAGAGGTAGCCGAGTAGAATCTGTGATTGTTACCTTGAAGTTCTAAGATTTTCCCCCTCACTGCATTTCTTCACAGGTGGAGAAGGTAATGAACAATCAGTCATTTTACATAGAAACCAAAATAGATGGAGAGAGAATGCAGCTTCATAAAGACAAAGACAGTTTTATGTACTTCTCAAGAAGGTACCAGTGTTTAAATTTAACAATTTTTTTTTTTCTGTCTGCAAATCTATTGAAAAGCTTTCAATGTATAGGACCTAATTTAACATATACCGTCAAGTCCAGGTTGAAGTCTGTATGTAGACTGACATGCATGTATTTTGAAGCATGTTTACGTTTCTGTAACATGAGGTGACCAGGAATATTGCTACTCCTTCCTGGGTGGGGTGCCAATGTTATCCCCACCCATTTTATCTGGTTTCCATATAACAGTTTAAATAACTATACTATCTGTCTAGGCCCATCACTCCTCCTGGGGCATAGGCTGTCAACAACAGTCCATCAGAGATCTATCTTCTGGGCCACCCTTTCTAATTGGATCTATGAGAGCTAGTTAACAACAGTGCTGCTCATTTCTGCTCCTGAGTGAGAAAATACTTATTAATATCAAATAACATTACATAAAATTTTAGCTTTGTTGAGTTAAAGTGGGCCACAAAAGTTGATTGTATTATCAATGAAAGAAGATCCATCTTAAGGACAGGATTAAGTTGATATTACACTTTTCCAAAGAATTGAAATGTACTGATTTAATTAATTGTATTTAATTTACAGTGCAAATGAATACACTCATGTATTTGGTGGGGACCCATCCTCTGGAGTTCTCACACCTCACATCGCTGGTTGCTTCTCAAGGTGTTCACAAATCTCTCACTTTTTTTTAGAAAGTTCTCTGCAACTTGATACTGTACCAGTTATGACAAGTTGTCAGTGAAACCTACATTTAACAGAAGTTTCTTCATGCAGAGATCAGATGTCTCCAAGAGAGATCAGATGTCGCCTAAAATATCAAACACTAGTGTCTAAAACCGCAAATTAGTCTCCAAAATCAGACACTACTGTCCAGAATAAGACACTATTGTCTAAAATCAGACTCTAGTGTCTAAAATCAGATATGACTGTCCAGAATGAGATACTAGTCTTTAATATTGTTCAGTAGTGTCTAAAATGGGACACTAATGTGTAAAATTAGACTATAGTGTCTAAAACTGGATGCTAGTGTCAGAATTTGGGGAGATCAGATGTCTTATGCTGTTGCTGCATTGTGAGTCAGACTCAAGTGTGAGTAAATAATAAATAATTGCAGAGTCTAATATTCCTGTTATTATTATTAGTACTGTCAATTGGTTTTTCAACATGTAGCTCTGTACATTCATGCATCCTGGATGGAGAAATGGTTGTTGTTGATCCAAAGACAGACATATGGCTGTAAGTTTAACTTCCCATAATTTTTTCCTCGTTTTGATTCCTTTTTTCCTTTTTGTGTTTACTCCTTTTCTTTACTCTTTGTCTTCCTCTCTCTCTCACTTGTATTTTGTTTACTTCTTCATTCACTTCCTTCTATCCTTTCATTGTTCTATCTTTACCTGCTTCCTGTTTCTCCTCTCCTTTTCTTTTTTCTAACCTGACTTCCCCCTCACTTGGCTGTTTTCTCTTCCTGTTCTCCTTTCTTTTCCCTTCCTCTGCTATCATTTATGATCAATTATCTCTCAGTGGAAGACTAGATGCTATACATAACCTGAACCAAATTTTGAATTTACCTCATACATTTTAGATCAAAGGGAATGAATGTTGATGTGAAATCCTTAACCACTTATGAAAACGGTAAAGAAATATCCTTCCAATGTTTGATCTAAAGAGTAACATTACCATTGTAATACACAATGTCTTGTAATGAAGATCAGCTTGATTTATGACATAAGGTTGTAAAACTTACATATACATGTGCATTTTCTGTTATCACATGTGAATTTCTTGTCCTTGTCATTTTTAGATGAAGGTCATCACCCTTGCTTCATTGTGTTCGATATTCTTATCATTAATGAGAAAAAACTGGCAAATGTTCCTTTGCGAGAAAGAATTAAATCTATGGAAGAGTGAGTACATATCAGTCACGTGACTTGATTATTCAACCACGAGTGGGTTCTTTTGTATCAGTTGCATATTTATTGATGATTGTTTACATTATGGTTGGAACATTTGACGAAAGTGTTGCTTTTATTTTTTGTTTGATATTGCGACTTTTCTTCTAAATCTTTTGTAGCATGCTGAAGCCAAAGCCTGGATATCTCCAGTTTGTTGAGAGACAAGAAGTCGTTTCTAAGTACGTAATAGAGCTGTACATCAAGAAGTAAAGGCTAAAAGTTTGGAAGTATTCGAACTTAATCTCTTAAACCACAACCAGTTGAAAGTGATCTCAACGACCAATCAGATCAAAGGAAAATATCTCAAGGGACCAATGAAAACTTAGTAGGACGAGCAAATTTCCTGAGGTGCAGGATACTTTGCATCTAATTGGTTGAGAAAGTGGTGTGAGTTTTTCTGGACCAAACACATATCAAAGTAAAATAAAAGCGAATCAATCCTGGGTATTTCAGACATTAAGATTAGAATTATTCTATCATTGACAAAGACGCTTTGTTTTGTTTGTAGGGAAGACGTCGTGAAAGCTCTTAACACTGCGATTGACAAGAGGGAGGAAGGCTTGGTTGTAAAGTCACCGTCCTCTGTTTATAAACCAAATTCAAGAAGTGGTGTGTACAAAACTGATTGCTATACGTTTACAATGGTTTATTGGGAGCTAACTTGAAATTGTTCATCGTCCTGTGCGTCTATGTTTTCCATTTGCAACAGGCAGTGGCTGGGTGAAGATTAAACCAGAATATGTAGACAGCCTAAGTGATGAGGTATATTTTATTATTATTATTATTATTATTATTATTATTATTATTGTTGTTATTATTATTGCTTAGGGTTCATTATCATTATCATAATTGTTATCATTCTCATCATCATCGTTATTACGATAATTAGAATTTTTTATCGTCGATGCGACAAACCGAGTTTGATTATGTCTTGGCTTTTTGGTCAGAACAAACACTAAAACCTTTTTTATTTGATCTCAGCTGGATCTCGTCATTGTTGGTGGCTATTTTGGAGTTGGGGTCAGTAGACTGTAAATTATGTTGTGTGTGGTCATTCTTTAGACACCTCGTTAGCATCAGCACTTTTTTCACGGTTTACTCTTTACGGTGTTCGTGTCTTTCGTGCTAGCTCATTTTCGTTTCTTTGACTGTGCGTATTTCTATTTGCGTGATCGTTCGTTCGCCCGTTCTTCCGTCTGTGTGTTCGATCATTTGTGTGCAGAGTTAGAGTAGTGTGTTGGTTCGTTGTTTCGTTGGGTATTCCCCTAACTTTTTAGACATTCACGCTTTTGTTGATTAGCTCGCTTGTGGGATTGTTTGACTTTTTCTGAGTCAAGGGGAACTTTTCGTTTAAAGTTGCTTTTGAAACGGAAAAGAGAAAAAACACGTGGAAATTTAAAAAATTCTTCTTGATGATGTTTTCATGATGGGAATGTTTTTTTCTCTCTGCAGCGCCGAAGTGGAATGACATCTCACTTTATGTGTGCAGTGGCGGTTCCTTCGAACGATCCAGGTGAACATCCCAAAGTGTTCCATTCTTTCTGCAAGGTAACACTTTTTTTTCAAGTGGAGGTTGGTAAAACAATATCAATACATTTTCACCCTTATCTCTGTTTAAAATCAAGAGTTTTTATGTAGTCTCGAGAATTTGAAGATGCAGGGCTTTTTCATGGTGCGCCATATAAGTTTACGTATTGTTTTATAAGTAGCCCTGTCACATCTTGTTCACATAGGTGGGGTCTGGTTACACTATTAATGAGTTGCGCGAACTGGATCAGCAGTTGCGTCCACACTGGAATGCATTTGATACTAAAAAGCCTCCGGAATCAATCATTCTGGCCCCTGGATTCAAGGTAATAGAGATTCGGTTCTGCCTGTCTTTGCCATTAGTTACGTTTCCTTTTTAGTAGTTTTACGGATGTTGTTCTCCGGCGCTAGGTGTTTAAACTGCCTTGTTTATCTACAGTAATACCTGAGCCTCAGCTCGGTCAGTCGTGGGCCTTACTGTAGGCTGTAAGTTCACCATCCCTGCAGTCATCTTGCTTTTAACCAAGAGAACTTCGAGTCCTGGGGCGAGTTGTTTAAAGATGGGTTTATATAACCCAGGGTTAGGGTGAAACCTGATTTCAGATCTGAAAGCTTTAAAAGAAAATTCAGTAGAATTTATTACGTCTACAATTTGAGACTAGATAAAAACTGGCTATAAACAATAAAGAAAATTATCCGATAAATGGCTTTTCAACAAAGGAAAAAAAATTAACCCTGGGCTAGGGTTAGTCGCCCCTTAAACGACTGGGTCCTGGGGACTAGGCTGCGGTGAAGACCAACAACCGTCGGAAAAACGACGAAAAGCTTAAATACATATATACACACATATTACAAGTGGGTTTTGCAGTTGTTTCTTTTCTTATCCGCTTAGGAAAAACCTGATGTGTGGATTGAACCGTCCAAATCAAAGATAGTTCAGATTAAAGCTGCAGAAATAATTACATCAGACAAGTAAGTTTGGTACCAAGCTAATACTTTTATCCCTTTTATCCCTCTGAAAAAGGATGTTAGGGTATAGAAAACTCTCTTTCCCATCCCTCCCCCCCCCCCCGACAGTTTCCCGTTACCCATTTATACTCTTTAGTCAAAAGAGGAGAACCACAATCGGACTAGAACGTGGCTCGAACCCAGGCCTCTTAATCTGAATTTACGCGAACTAACCATTTGGTCTCATCTCATAGACTATCATAGTGTTACTCTTGACCTGAAGAGACGTTTTGCTCTTTCGTTGTTAGGTTTAAAACCGGTGTGACTCTTCGCTTTCCACGGCTGGAAGCTGTTCGCAGTGACAAGATGTGGTACGAGTGTTTGAACCTAAACGAACTGACCAGGCTGAAATCGGTGAGAGAAAATACACTATGTGTCCGTAGTTTCCGTTGAGAGAGTTTGAACTTAATTGCGTTTCTCAGAGTTAGAGCGAGCTCGAGCACATTACGTTTGAGTGTCGCAAAAAGAAAACCAACTTAATGACAAAAGTCAACTAGAACGAAGGAAACTACCTACAGGTAAGTGAAGAAAGAACAAGCAGACTTTCATGAGCGCGGGAAAACGCGGGTAACCAAATCGCGCTTGGCGTTGGTTTTGCATGGTGGGTTGAGATAAAGGCGCGAGTTTTCTACACCAATCACAAAGCATGTCGAAGCAAAGCCAGTGCAATCCCGGATTAGCTCCTCTTTCCCTATTGGTTACTTTTTCTTGATAGGTGGCAGAGGGAAAGCTCACATACCAACATGTAAATGCAGAGGAGAAATCTGAACCAGCCAAGAAAAGAAGGCGAGAGGCTGTACGAGTTGAACAGTCACGGACTGTGGCCAAGCATTTTAAACCGGCGGATGTGTCTTCAGTTGAGGAGGTGAGTAAGTTTGATAAATCTCCATGTTCTAATTACACTGTGATCCGCTAATCGATCATGAAACTTGTGTTTCAGGTTTCGCAAATGTTCCAGGAAAAGGAATTTTATATTGTTAACGGTCCTTCCTCGTATCCCAAGGCTGTTTTAGAAAAAAAAGTTGCCGAGGTATTTTTTTTGTCTTTGTATTATCATGAAACAGTTTCATTTTAAAATATCTGACATTTATGGTCTGGACGCATGTGTTTTTATCGTTACGTTATCCTACACCCTCGATACAAGGCCTGATAAAATTATATGCTTGTATGAATTTACACAGTGCAGATTTATGTTTTCGCCGATTTCTGTCGACTTACATATTGTTAAATAATTTTTTCACAGAATGGAGGCACGTTGACTCAGAACCCTTGTTCTGACACTTTCTGTGTTGTGGCTGAGAGAATTAACGTTAGAGTTAAGAATATTATCAGGTAAGGATTTACATAATAGATAAAAAACATTTGCGATATCTACAGTAGATTTTCCATGTCAAAAGGAGATACATAAGATACATCTATCCACACTGTAGCTCTCATTGTTCTAAATTACGTAGAAATGCTCGACGTTTGCTTTGTTTCCTCCCCATTAGTCAGGACAAATACGATGTGGTGAAGGCATCTTGGCTTATTAACTGCTTGGTAAGTCAATAACACCTCAGGTTTGTAGACTGTATGAATAAAACCAGTCTTAAGTATGGATCAAAAATAAATTTTAAAAGGGTTTATACCCCCGTTAGCTCGTTGTAGTTCATTGCTACTGATAAAAATATCGACCTGTCTTGAAGCGTAAGGTTCGACTTTTGTAGTAGGGCTTGGTCGGCTTTCTCTGAAAAAGAGAAAGTTCACTAACGAGAAGTACTTGCATAGATATTAGGGTTTTTCCCAGTTGCTTAACGCGAAGCGAGAAAAAATATTCCTCGTTCTACGGGATGGAATGTTAGTTTACAGCAGGTGTACCCTCATCGTTTCGTCATGCTTCCTTGACGCATTTATATGTACATGTATTGTCCTTTCTGGGGAGGTGTAATGCGTGGGTAAAGTGCCTCGCCTCAGAACACAACACATTGAGGTAGTCAGGTTTCGAGCCCAGACCTCTCGATGCTGACTCACTAT
Organism: Pocillopora damicornis; assembly: GCF_964200805.1. Lineage (NCBI taxonomy): Eukaryota > Metazoa > Cnidaria > Anthozoa > Scleractinia > Pocilloporidae > Pocillopora > Pocillopora damicornis. The sequence goes on along the minus strand of NC_142670.1, from coordinate 40,573,442 downwards.
CGATGCGTGTTAAATCTGACTAAACCGTGCCCCATTGTGTCCTACCACCTTTGCGGTGCACCCAGTTTTGTGTGGTATTTATTGCAGTTTTTTATTTATCATGATTATTATTTTTGTGACCCCAAAAGGATAGTGGCGAGCTGAAGCCGTGGATTCCAAGTGATATGTTTCATTCCTCGTCCCGAACTGCTGATAAATTTGCTGAGGAGTTTGATCGACATGGAGACAGTTACACAGAATTTGCTACAGCCGAGTCACTCAGGAAAGCGTTTGATAATGTCCAAAGCAAGGTGAGGAGAGATTTCTTTAGCAATACTGGTACAAAATAGAGCTAAATATTCCATTATGTGAGCGAGGAGAGCTTTATCTAAAATGAAAAAATGTGATTGTACAGACGGAAAGCAAAAGATCGTCAAATCGTTGTTGAAACCTTTGGAAAAGACCATCCAATCAGGGAATAGTACGAGTGTCCACGGGTTCCGAACATCTCGTATCATACTGCTTAGACACTTAAAAGAGGAAAAACACTTGCTCCCAGGGTCCCTCTTTCCATTCTCCCGTTAGAACAGGGACGTTAGTAACGAGGTACGGGATGTGGCATCCACTTGCCTTTTGAAATTAATTTGAATTTTTTTTACTTTCGTGTTTCTGTTTTGCTTCATAGAACTCAGCAGTTCCACTTTCAACTGATGAAATACTTGAAATATCTCAACGTTATTTTCCCGATAACTCGCCTTTTGGATTGTTCAAACATTGCAGGTAAATCTGATAGGTGCAGTTGATCCGTTGAAAAAACACGTTTAGACATCAAAGTTATTTGAGTGTTATCGTTTTTTAAGCTTTGCATCAAGCTGGAATTCCTAATGGTTGTGTCTACACACCTTAAAAACACCGGCGAACTATACTTGTCTGAAGTAATGATTGGGTTAAATGTCTTGATGTTAACTTCGTTTTCAAGAGGATTAAATTTTGTTCTTTCTAGAGTGTACCTTGATCAGTTCATTATTATTGGGAATAAATCAACGGTGAGTGAGTGTAAGCTTTAAGCTCAAAATGTCCTTATACAGCAGTATCCCTTCATTGAAGTTTACAGATGCAAAGGTTGTGAAGGCTTTGTTGTTAGTTAATGAAAAAGCTTTTTCTTCTTTAATGGAGGTACTTCCCGGATAGAGGTGTCTAAAAAGATAGCATCTTCTTTTGTTATTGTTTTGGAGCCAGTCTAAGACGAGGCGAAACCTCAGCCACCTGCATACTTCATTAATATGCCCCAACAGCCGAGCAAAATTGAATTAGCTAGTCTTCATTGACTGTTCCTTTTCTTCAGCGCTTATTTTGACTTGGCAACCTCCAAAACCGCTCCCGCGTTTTTAGGTCGTAGGAGGCAGCTAAACAAGCCTCTTCAAACGTTCCCTTGCGATCATTTTCTTTTCAGGGAATTCCTAATAGCAGTTTGGAGCTTATTGGTTTGAAACTACGCATGTTCGGGGCACGGATCACCGACAGTTTTGATAGCAAAGTGACTCATGTCGTCTTCGATGGAAGGTGAGTACAACTAAATGCTTTCCACTTTAATTTCCTAACGAGGTGATTCCGGCTTTTTCTTGATTCTATGACTTCTCTTTGCTTAGGGATCTTTGTCGCCTCAAAGAGCTACAAAGAGTAACGCAAGATAGGGAAGTAAAACAACATCTTGTTACGCTAGACTGGGTTACGCAATCAATTCAAGCTGAAAAGCTTCTACCGGAAAGACACTTCAGACCAGTTACGTAACGTGACTGTAACACTGAATCCAAGTTTCCAGCGTTTAGTTGTCTGGAGCAGTTTGAGTTTCCTTTGCAGCCGTTTCTAAAGGTCTCGAAGCTTGCACAACGTGACTGAAAAGGATACCAAGATAGTTCAATAATGAATGCAAGTCTGCCCAGAGGGAAATTTCCCGTTTTCAACCCGTTGTTAAAAAAATCTTGTCTTGAAAGAATTTCTTCCTGATTCTATTACCATTTCCATGGTTATAGCGCAAGACCTTTATTTAAAAAAGTAGGAAATAAGTTCTTTATTGAATGTTACTTATGCCTATCCTATTACAAACAATGTATGCGAAGTTACAAGAATTAACTCACCAGATATTACAAAAACTTTTAAGGTCCTTGAATGATTCTTTCTTTCCAAAAGGACGAAAATAAATAGAAAAATAAAGTTTCACGGTGTATATTACATTTATTTTACATTCTTAGGAAGTACAATTATAGTAATATCAAGCACTACTATTTTACTGTAAATAAATATGAATTAAAGAACTACTGAGGCAAACTATCTGACACAACCTTGAATTTTTTTGGTTAGAGAAATATGTATCCACACCACGACTCATCCAATCATGCAAATGTCAAACACGAGCTGACAAGCTACTTCCATTTAACCCTTTCACTCCCAAGATCTCATAAGTAATTCTCCTTACTGTCTGCCATACAGCTCTGGTGATATTTGTCTTGAGAATTTGGTATTGGATCAACTTATATTCCCTTAACTTCTATTTTTCTTTATTCTCATCACTTGTCTGCTTGATATTGTATTGATATTGTAAGGAGAAATTCTGTCTCGGTCACTCATGGGAGTTAAAGGGTTGATGTTTTAATTCGATTTAAGAAACTAAAGTTGAAAAGTAGCTTTCATCATTACCTTGTGCATTGTAGATTCTCTTAGTGTGAAAAAGTTACTAATTCGACTAACTTTGTACTGCCAACATAAAAACTACACTGAAAAAGTACTACATTATTCTATGATAAAAACAAAAAATTAAAATGTTGTTCTCTTCATAAAAAAAGTCACGCCTAAAGCTTCAGAAATTTTCCTTGTTATAGTAAAACTTTGTTCCTTCAACAACATTGCTGTGTGCATTGGCTGTCTGGTGAAGCTGATGTGAAAGAACAGCAGGACCACAAAAGAAGACTCCGATGTTTGTTCTGTAACAATCAAGAAAGAGATTTAACAAATTTTCATTGAAATTAAACTTTCAAACACCCTTACCCTCCCCAATACGAGGGAAACAACTCTACCCTTCCTGGTTTTCTATCTCCATTGACTACATACCTTGGATGAGCTCGAGCAACGCTACCGAAAATGCCGTTCCATTCTGGTCGCCCATAGCGAGTCTTTTGTTTACATCCAGTGATGATGTCCGTCTCCTCATCCTCGTGTAGAACAATGGTGCGAGCCTAGGGACAGATTCCAAATTATGTTACAAAGTAGTTGGGGATTTGAGGATGTAAGAGCAATCAGGAATTTGTATCTTGCTATACAGCAGCCTGCCTGAACTTTACTTACCATATTTGGACCCCAGCCTCTGGTGAGGTAAATGTTATATTCCAAGAAATCTCTGTTTCCAGTTTCCACCATCTGAAATTGTAGACATAAATTCAATGCTGTACCACAGAGAATGACATCTAAAGCATATTCGATAAAGGAGAGCACCAGAAACGTTTTCAAAGTTTGTTGAAAATTTGACTCTTTTTTGGTAAGATTACTCGAAATTTCCTGTACTGCAAGCACGTTAGGAAAATAATTACTCACATTATTTTCCACGCCAAATTCCAGAAATAAATAGCGTTACACCTTCAACGCTTACCTCACATTGATTCTGGAGTTTGGCTACTAACTTACAACTAATATTTAAATTCAGCAAAGCGTAAACATGGATCTCAGCTTTCATTCTAATTTCCAACTATTACAGTTGCACTGGACGACACTCGTCCCACATTGAATCAGGTGATGTATGGCCCCTATAGCCAAATTTTTTTTCAATATGACAGGTTAACTTAATATGTTGGGTATGAGGCTCCGCTAGGACATTTTGCACTGCTATCACTTACTCTTTCTTCAAGGTACTGCAAGAGATCTGTAAACCATTCGAATGCGTTCGTGTCGGGACAAATCCAAAAGAAGTAAACTTTTTTAACCACCGGGTTAACATTGTTCTGATTATACTGATACCTGCAGGATAAGCAGAACAAAGTAGGCTTCAGGACAACTTCGGTCAAACACGTGATCATCATTCCACCTCTCCTTACAATTACATTACATTTTCAAGTAAACAGTTGAAGAGAATATTTGAACTTATCAGCTGGATAAAGTGATTAAAATAGAGAAAAATACTTTTCACTAATTAATAAGCAAATGCAGAACTTTACAAGGGCAGGGAGAATTTAGAAAAAAACATTTTTCGGCGAAGAGTAAACTATTAAGAACAAACTTATTTTTCCTTTAAACGAGAGATGGTAGAAAGTAATAGCAACCTGAGATTTCATAAAATTTTGGGCGAACGGGAAAAGACCGTCATATTCTCTGTTTGAAAAATGGTTCGTCAGCTACTTGTAATGATGCCTGACTAATTCTAAAAGTCATGTCGACCATTTTTATTTTCAAACTTACCAGATGGACTTCAGGATAGATGCAAACGGTGTTACCCCAATACCAGCTCCGATACACATCACCACGGGATACTTAAAAACGTCCTACACAAACAAAATAACAACAACAACAACATGGGATAAATCGACAAACAAACAAAACGAGGGAAGTCCAGGAGCCTTCGTGCCGCCAGATCCACGCAAACATACGAAGTAATGGTTTCTCCGTTCGTATTATTAATTAAACTCATGCGTGATATCATATCAACAAGACCATTACGACATATGCAAAATCTAATCAAGCTTACCGTAGTAGCTGTTCCAAAGGGCCCATCTACTGCAAGTCTACAAACACAAGATACAAGTTATCGACTTATTTCTTGAGTGAAAACACCTCGTAGCTGGTGTGACAAGGCGTTTCCCTACGGGCCAAGAGACTCATCAGACAGCTTTCGGAATTTCCAACCTAACCTGTCGGGCATCCCGCTCAAAGTCCCATCCTTAAACTTCAATTTAAGATCTTAGTAGAAGGATCGTTACGTCATATGCCTTGCTGCACACGAGCTAAACTTTTGGAATATGAGAAGAGTTGGATACAGAGAAGTGAACAAGTTCCCCAACAGACGTACCTCGGCATATCAGACAGGCTTCTTGTTTGTTTACCGTCACCACCACAAAGTTTGGCCAGTCCGCCTATAAACGAGATGTCAATCATTTAATTGATCAGTAGGTCACTCAGTCACTCAAACAGTCAGACAGTCAGTCAAATGAATAAAGGGGGTAAGTTTCTACAGATTCTGAGCTACTGCGTCAGTAAGAGAGTCCAACAGGGTAATTTGGTATTATCGTACGAGTTAAGAACGTAAATTGGCCACCGTAAACAGTTCAAAAGTTAACGTTTCGAGCGTTAGCCCTTCGTCAGAGCGAATGACGAAGTGAAGTCAGCTAATAGGTCAGTCAGTTAGACACACACTCAGACAGTCAGTTAACGAGTCAGTCAGTAGGCAACTTGATCGGTTGCTACTCCATCAGTGAGTCAGAAGTTAGTCAATTAGCTTGAGAGTAGGTCAAACAATTGGTCAATTATTTCCTCTGTGCGTCAGCCAATCTTATTGTCATACGGTAAGCTGGTCAGCCAGTCAGACACCCAGTCATTTAGTTAGTCAATCATTTACATCAGTGCCTTACCTGTCCAGTCCCCAGCGATACGAATATGCACGGAGAAGAAATCATCCTCAGGGGCCTGAAGGAGAAAACGAGATGTTTGCAGTTTCATGTACATAAATTCCACGTACAATATGGGTGCCTGCTTCTATATGTGTTATCAGTGTTATTGACCAACAGAACATATCGTAGTAGAGGGTAAATCAATACCAAGCGTAAATATTCCCACTGGGTTCGAACTCTCCAAACAACCCACCCGTAGTAGAACATATTGTTTTGAAAGCAATATCGAAGTGACAAAAAAAATCATAGTTATATCAAGGGAGTATTTTATCCTAAAAATATCTGTTATTAGTTGGATAGTTTTTACTCACCGATGTCAAAGTGAAAGGATGCCACTCTAAATGAGAGAGTTTGGGACACTTGAGGAAAATGTACTGTAATAAAATAGGAAAAAAAGAGAAAGCTCATTTAATCTTTGAACCACTAGCTCTGTGATGATTATGAAGAAGTAAAATTAATGACATTGCGTTGTCTTTTTGCAATAAATTTGTCTTCGGAGAAAGCAACTGGGAAAGTTTGCCAATGAGCACCCCTCCTGACAGAGTAACTTCCGTTTAAAAAGAAATTAGAAAAACGCCTCAAGTAAAAGTAAAACTAATATACCTGTCCAGCAGCATGATGGAAGCCTGCTTTCTTCATCTGGATCTCGATAACTTTCGATGGATGGTTAACAACCTACATGGTAGTTTATATCACTCATTATCAGCTTGCTTAAACCTGATCGAAAGATTCTCAAATTGAAAGTCATTAACTACCTACGGAACACGTGAAAGTAGCTACACTAACCTATCACAAAAAAAGATAAACAGCACAATAACGTTGATGTCTAAATTGAAAAGGGGCAATGCGGAACTCCAGTTGGTTTACTTAAAGTGCATTTCATCTCTCCATCTCTTTGCGTATGTGTATTGTCCAGCATTACATCCCCAATGCAGATTGTCCCGCATTAAAATAAGGTTTTTCGTGCGCATTGAATGAAGACCATCATATGACAACCAAAGTGTCATTTCATAACGGATTGTCATATTTCATTAAGTATGGGGCTCAGCTGACGCGATTTCGGCGCATGAGTTCTGGAATTGATACCAGTGTGGTACACATACATATCTGTTTCCAGACATTTGTGGAAAATGTCACATAGCATTAAATTGATAGAGCTTACTTTCATAATTTTAACCGTCTGGAATGAGCGATAAAATCTGATTCCACGTTCAACGAGATACAGGAACATTGGTCCAACTACCCATTTCCAGGTCTGAAAGAGGAAATAATTGATAGGATAATAAGAACGATGCTAAATTTATTTTGCACCTGTTCGTCGAATGAAGAACGATGTTGACGTATTTATTACAACCATATTACACAAAACAGTGGATGTCCTCTGCTAAATCGAATCTCAGACTTTCCGAGTTCGCGTTTGGATACTCCGACAGTTACGCTTTAAAGAACTCGTAGATGATAAAAGCCGTCCACAAGATAAGTGACATTCTATTAATGGGATCTTTAAATTCATGATTAACACTTTATATTTCGTCACGCCGAAGAAATTCGATATCGATCAACCTATCAGAATACGACTGGGTGGTCTGACTCGCCACCAATCCCCTGTCTCTCAGTAATAAAGCGTCAAGTAGAGCGGTACTTGTAATCTAACGGTAACGGACTAGATTCTCTTTTATCTTCTATGTCTCTCTCTCTCTCTTGTTGGTCAGTCTTACGATATAGGTAGATATTTGTGAGAAACAAAAATAACTGCATCTACAAATACTCCTACAATAGTTATTAGAATCACACATCCCAAGGGAGAGATGCCAACTCACATTCATTCCAAAAGGAGCAAATTTGGGAAGCGTTTTGCAGTCTCCCTCCTTTCCCCACGAGGTCACATTTTTGGAGCAGGTTTCAGGGTCATGCTCATCAGTGTTCGACTGAAATCGTACGATACCCCTAGAGAGAACAAATATCTGTTAGCACTCGGAAGGTGAATTCTTGCAAGCGGTGAGCTGATGTCGGCGTTAGAAAACGGTTCAGGATCGAGCCACACCCATACCCATTGAGAGGTGTAAGAATGTTATTCTAACAGTTAATCTGCCCCTATTAGAAACATGCGAGCAGATATCTGTGACTCACCACTGCAAATCTAACCGATAAGTTAAATAAAAAATTATTCAACGAAAGTGATAATATATTCTTCATTACTACTTGATTTCACTCAGTTCGACTTAAGTTCAGGAAAAACTAGAGGGTATCCAGGCAAGATCCCGGCTGAATCTTTTGCGGGAATGCATTAAGCCCCAAAGAAAATCACGCTGCGGTCAGGGAAGGATCCCGGCGTGACCTCGGCTGCAATCTAGGAAGAAACGCCGTCGATAGACCTTATGAACATGCACACGACACTGGTCAATATACTTACTGCACACCATGAACGACCAGTCCAATGTAGAAGATCACGAACAGATGATGGTTATACCAAAACACTTCAAAATACGACCGCCTGCAAGGAGGAAACATTTTAACAGATGATAGTTACACCTAGATACGGTAAAACTACTGATATCGTGAAAATAAAAGCGCTAAGATGCAATCATAAGTACATTACCTGATAAGTTCCGTGGCAGAAGAGAGCTGTTCGAGAATAAAAACAAAAGAATTATTATACCCGCAAACTTATAAGAGAGTTATTTTAGTGTTTTAATAAATAGCTGCAGGTTTATCAGTTCAACAAATGCTCATTGAAGGTTTTGACCAACTGGAATGCACATATCCTCTTAGCAATGTTATAAACGAGGTTTACTTCTTATTTACATTACTTAAGCTCATATTTGAACATACCATCAAAATAAGACAAAGGGTTATGACAGCTCCAGTAATACCAGCCGCTATAAGTGATACAATAAAATGTCAATCAACGATACAGATGATCAAACGTTATGTATAAATTTTACCACTCAAGAAGCTGGCAAAAGGTTTCATGCTAATGACAACTAGGAGAACAGAAACAATATTTTTCAAAAGCGAGGCCCCATAACAGCGTCGTATTGGAACTTAAAAGCATACCATGAAAAGCACCCTACAATCTTAAACGATAGATTCTGGCGCGGTTCACAATATCAATCCCTCCTCTACGTCACGTTGACGTAGGCGTATATGATACGAATAAAAACGTCAAGTCCTCGGAATCCTCAGATTCGTTTGAAGATCATTCCACAAGCTTCGTGCCTTACCTAATTTCCACAGCTCCACTACTGGTACCTGATCAGAAAAACCAGAAGTCAGTTCTTTGAAACAAGTGGGTTCATTGACTCATTAAGTATTGCACGAATATTTTCAAATGTAATATGTTTTTATCTACAAAAAAAAACAAAAACAAAAAAAAAAATGCCGCGCAAAAATTGGGGAGAGTCTGTTTTGCTCTCCCCGCCCCCAGTTCTCGCTCGGCCGCTTTCACACTCCTAAGATAACGACACAAAATAAACTTCGTCACTGTCCTTGGTTTCGATGAAATTCATGACAAATCCAAGCAAATAAGAACGGTCTTTCACACTCACAGCGTTGGCGTCCCGTATAGGGTTTAGATAAGTTTCACTTCCCTCATCCTCAAAGCTGTTCAATCTCTGAACAAGCATGTCCTTACTCAAGTGTGAGTCAATGAAAAACTCCACATTAAAAACGTGTGCCACTATGTGAATGGCTGTAGATAAATAAATCGAAGAAAATTGTTACAAATACTAAAAAAGTAAGTTTCACTAGGCTACCAATTCCCTGTCTTTTTTCAATATTACCCATAATGAGGTTAGAGCGCGAGCCTGGGATCAAGAAGTCTGGATTCGAGCAGAGCAAGACGCCTCACTTCGAGGGTGTCTCTCTCCACGCATTACTATATAAGGGGTTCCTGAGAACTAGTAAACTTGACGATTTCCTACCCTAGACTAGCATTCTTTCAAAGGGGAGGACGAGGTGCCATACTAAGGGAACCTGGACGAGCTGTGATGTTGAGAGCTCCCAAGCTCGTAAGACTTCACCAGAAAATAAGCCCATCTTAACTTTCAACTTGTCAATATGCAATTGTTGGCATTACATCAAGTGATTTTAAATTCAAAACTTGTCAAGTATTGCGTGTCAAATACTTTTGAATGAATTTGTACCTAACAAATGCAAAAAAGAAAAAAAATCGAATCAAATCAAACTCACCTGTCTGGAAACATATCATGTACGCAATGTACTTATGAAACGTCATATGCTTGTCAAGAAGGCGAAGGACACTGGTGCCACACTTCAAAATAAATAAGTTTAAAAAAGAATGATGAATAAATAAATCAGTCAATCAAGCCGGTTATCAAACTGTAGTCATGCTGCTAAGTTAACCGTCCTGTGCACGATCCCATGATTTTACAGGGACTACGGAGAGTTGCATTCAATTTGTTTAGACTTGTGATTAGTTGGATAGGAAAACCAGGAATCTTTTGATCGCTAACTCGTTACCAGTGGTCTTTGTTTCGCGGGTAGCAGGGAGCATGTAGGATGGTGGGTTGGGAGAAAGACGTGAGACAGTGAAAAACAATCTCTTTTATCTTCCCATCGTCCCCTCCTCATGGCCTCACCTCGCATTTCTATGATATGCGCGTTATGAAGACCTCTGAAAAGAATTAAGTTTTAGACTGAAAATGAATAAAGAGGAAACATCGTCCTGCTGAGTTGTGTTTCATATTATCATCCGTAACTGTTCAGTCGCTCAAAACGGAACGAAGCACGACTGAGACGATCGACCTGGACGATCGGCTAAAAACCGAAGCGTGACCGACAAAATCATTCGAGTATTTATCGTCTGAGCAGTGGCAAATAATAATCAAAATCGTCTCTCATTTTTTGGATTAAATTGAGCTCTTGCTTCATCAGATTAGGCAGTTGCTGTAAAGCAGATCACGTACCCCAAGGCCTCGAATGGAAGAGAGAAGGTTCCGACACATAGTCAAAAGAATAAGCATACAGTTGAAGTTCAAAACTGCAGCAGACGCTCGAGCAAAAGCCAATCCTTCCTGTTTAGATAAAACACAACACGTGTAAGTAGTCATTTTCAAAGGGTTTTGGAGTATGGTCTACTCTACTAAGAACATTTCACTGGCTGTCGATGAATGATAACAAATCTGCTGCGGATTTCAAGGTGTCATTTACAGTGATCAACTAGGACTCACACTTGACAACGTCATCGCTGCTCTTGCAGCCATCTATGTCTGCAATGAATTTTAAGATGCTTTGACGTGCTTCCACTTCTCGTTTCACAGACGACTCTTTTCCTTATCTCACAGATCTTTTATTTTTGTGTTTAACTACTATTTTCTGCGTATTTTCTGTTGTTCAAGGAGATACGATTTGAATTTGCCTTGTTTACAACAAAAAGCAGATTCTTAATTCTGCTTAACAACAATGTTGTAAAACTTCAACCAATCGGTATGTGGGTGCGGAAGGAGATAGGAACACTAACTTTTTGTGTGGCTGGGAGGGAAGCACCAAAAATCATCCACACCGCCCCCCCCCCCCCCACCCCACCCCGGCGATGAATAATTACCAGTTACCGGTCCCTTAAAAGCAGCAAATGCAAAATGACAAATTCACGTTCCCTTCTCTCGATTGAGTCCCTTCTGTTAGGGAAGGTACGTTTTTTCTTGGGGGGGGGGGGGGGGAGGGCTGGGGCCTCAGAGGGGAGGGTCATCAGTGAAAGTGAGCACCAAAGGGGGAGGGCCATACCCTCTTTTTCAGCTATTCAAGGGGAGGGTCACACCTTTTCCAGAATTTTTAATGGGGATTTTTGTGATGTTATTTTCTATTTTTCTTTAACAGACTAAGTTTTTTTCTTTTCAACTTGTTTCTTTTAATTCGGTAGTGAGGGGAGGGTCACACTTTTGTCAGTCACCTAAAAGTGGGGGTTCAGGAGTTTTTTAATCAAAACATGAGGGAGGGCCAACACTTTCTTTTGGAAAAAATACCAAAATTCCCCAGCCTTTCCCCCTCCCCCCCCCCAAGAAAAAACGTACCTTCCCTCAGGAATATATTTTTTTAATCGCCAGATTATTTTCGTAAATAACTCTTTGATTCTAATGTTTTCTCCGGCTAAAGAATTTTTTTTTCTTTTTAGTCTCAGGAATAATTTATAAGCACACTCTCCCAACAGTATTGCTACACTGTCCGCAAGTACGTGATGATAATTGACAACCTGGAAAATGAGGTTAATGATCGATGAAAATCTGTAATCTATAAATGATCGATATCTATAATGTATTAAAACAAAAAATATCACATCTAAAAAAGGCTGATCAAGATCGATTGCCAAAAGCATTAGAGTATTAGAATATAAATAAAAGAATTTCAAATACCTTGACAATAACTCTGAGGTAGAAGTTTTTTGGGGAAGTCTGGAGAGATATGTAGGCACTCACGAATAAATATATGTTAATTCCCATCCATGCTATCTAAAAGGAGAAAAGCAAAAAAAGCGTGTCAAGGGTTTTAGGTTGTAATTTTTATTATTATCATAAAATCATAATCTTCGTTAGAGCAGCAATCTGAAAGTAACACAGTCACAGCACCTAGTTATAAAATGATGGTTTCCATGCATTATACCGAACACTTAAGAAAATTGATATAAATTGAGCCTTAGTAGAAAAACTTAAAGAAGCCCGCGTATAAGGGAAAAAAAGAGCGAGGAAAGTGAACTCCTTCTTTGTGTTTATTGCCCATCGGTTCTTCTCGCGCACAACCGTAAAAAAATCCAGCTCCCTTACTTTGCAGGCACCTTTAGTTAATAATTGAGCGCGTGTGTTTCAAGAAGTCAGTTCTTATTTCACCGTAGTACGTCTCTCTTGCTTTTCCCTTCGAGTTGCCCATCATCTCTTCGATAGCCTTCCTGCGCGAACTGTAGCCTTCAATTGTGTATTTTGATCGTCCGGGGAAGGACTGTTGTCGATAGTAGTGACCGACGATTCACAACCTTAGCGGAAGTCATCACCAGAGTCCACTCTTTTTACGACTTCCGCTCTGGCTGTCAAAACGTTCTATCGACAGTGGTCCTTTTCCAGGACTCGAATATTGCGTGACGTCAGCTATCGAGATATCCGCAGTCGGCAATGCCGCTTATTGCCCAGTTGCACTGCTAAAGGACATTGTTTTTGGTCTTGCTCTTCATTGAAGCTCATTTTTCTCGTTATTTCGGTTTTATTTCTATTTCTAATGCAATAAAGTTGACAAAAACACTTGAAGTATCTCTGAAAGTTAAAAATTAAATATAAATTTCTTTTATGTTTGCCACTGTTAGCAATATGTAAATGCAATCGAAACAAACCTCACCTGTTTTATTAAAACACAAAAAAAAACTTAAAAAAATGCATTTTGTAGTGAAATATTGGTTAAATTAACCATCAATTGTCTCCGAAATAAATCACCGACGCTCAATATCAGATTTCATTAATATTGCACAATAGGGCAAATTAATACGTGTTTTGTTGCACAAACAATCACTCAGTTCACAAGTTGGTCGAGGTCGATGTGCAGAAAAAGTTCCCTTTATTTGCGTTTAGCAGAGAAATTGGACGGTAATAGTAAGATTTGGGTGACTGGGAAAAACCCAAATCGAGCGACTTCGGCTGTTGCAAACAATATGACCCCTCCCGCTTGTTGTAATTAAAGTTAGTGTAAATGCAAATCAATTTTGTCTCACTGATATATTCAAAGATACTTTGACGTGCTTTGTGAAGTCTCTACCCCCACTACATACGTAACTTTTAATCATTTTCTTTGACTAAAGACGTCGCTATGCAAGTGAGACTCAAGAACATTTCCGGGGAAAAATTTGAGTATAGGTGCAAAACAAGCCACAGTTCATTTGATACACAATGATTGTCAGAAACTGAAATACCTCATGAAATCCTCTCAGATCAAACCCCTTAAGTTTATTACAGTACTAACAACAGCTCCTTAATTGAAACTCACGTAAAAATAGAGATATGTTAAGTATGAGATCAAAAAAAGAAAAACTCTTTAAAGCGTAATTCGAGGGCGAAACCGAAGCGGCCGACAACTGTTGTTCCACAACAAACTTCAGACAAACACAACAATCAAAATGTAATCTACTTACTGCAACAAAGTACCGTCCAAGCTCGTTCCTAAGGGCGAATTTGGCCATTTTTGTACTTTAACTGTATTGTTTCCTTCAAGGAAAGAACACCGCTTCGTTAAGTTAAAACTTTTTCCTCTGTGTAAAACTGCTGCCCTGCCTTTGACCTGAAATTGAATAATCATCACTTTGTCACACAGTCACCTAGTCACGCAGGTAGGTTAAGTGCAAATCATTAGGTTTTATTAACATGTTAATAACGGAATTTGCCTCCGTAAATAGCTTCTAAAGCTGACGTGTCGAGCTTTAGCCCCTCATCAGACTCTATCCGATACGACAGTCGCTCAATTAAGTCCTCTTTCAGATTTGGTAACCTGTAAATTGCTCGACAGACTCCATTTATTATTCATTTACTTTCTTCACCCTGGGATCGCTCTGACTCTAATACTAGACCACCCTCGTGCGTCATCCTCGTCTAAACGCGACATAACTGAATCATACCAGAGATTTAGTTCGTGATTCAAAGTGATGACTGGCATTGCCAAGCTATGATCATACTACGGGAGATTACTAAACCATGCATGACCAATATAAAATTGACAGATCAATACAAAACAAAAATAAATTGTGACTCTAAGGGAAGATCATCTCAAAAACTTTAAACAAATAGAGCAGAGAAAGACGCGAAATCATGTTCAGGAAGCGTTAAGTAAGGCTCACCGTTCTGGTATCCTTGACAATTTAAAGTGTGCGGTGCTTAAAACAATTTGATGCGATGAAAGTGAAACACTTTGCTGTTTCTGGGCAAGAAATTATATTTCCTACCGCTACATCTCAGCTAACAGAGCTAATCTTAGCACCGTTAAAGCGATATTGCAAACTGAATGAAGATATCATATATATATATATATATATATATATATATATATATATTATACAAGATTTACCTATATTATATAACGATATATATCTTTTTTAATGCAGCCTCAGGGGCTTAATCGGTTGTTAACTAGTCGGTAAGCTGCCAGTCAGCCGTACACTCTGGAAGTACGTCACAGTCTCAGTTGATTATTTTTGTATGTGTGAAATACGTAAACATGAAGGCGGAGTTGAAAAGAGGTCAAACTTCCTCAACTCAAAATTCCGCCTGACTTCTCAACGCATGGAACATATTCGCCGCTATGTGTTTGTTTACTTGTTTTACGTGTTTGGCTGCTAATGGTTCTTATGCAAACTTAATTCCCGCTAAACGAAACAAAAATCTTTTGTTATCAAACAAGCGGTGGTCATGAACTAACCGAGCACATTAACTGTCAAACCCCAATGACCCCATGATGTGTGCTTGAATTTTATCACGCTCTGTTTCTATACTTAGGAACTAAATAGATAATATTTGATATCAGTCTGGGCAAGGATTTTGTGATATGCCTCAAACACTGCGAAAATGAACCTCACCTGAAGAATTGGTACTCTGAACCAATATTTACTTTATCAATTTTTTTTCACTTTATCATGATCTGCTCTGTTGTTTTTCAACTCTAAATTTTTGGGTTTCATTATGTTTGTTAACCAGCACATATATAAATTCAATGCAACAACTGCGACAAAGTCTGTAAACTTACCTCGTTTGTAAAATCGTACGCGTGTGAGATTCCTCAGTGAAATTAGTAAGCTGAAACGAGAAATACAGGGTTTGAACACAAGCCTCAAACCTACCGTTTGAAAGCGAAAGCACACATTTTTTTTTGGTTAATTATTCTGCCACCCTCGCGAAAGAGTATATACTGGTAACTCATATCTCGCTTCAGTTAGGTTATGGCTTGCCTTGTAACTTGCTTGAGGCGATGAAAATAAGTCAGAAAGCACACCGTAAACAGCATTTGCTTCAGTGCTTTTTACAATTGATTCAGTAAGACGACTATGAGTCGAGATGTACAATGAAATCAATCGGCTCACCGATGACGTTTCCAGTTTGCCAAAACTTTACATAACCTATGAATATCTCGAATGAATAGAGACTACCTTTACCTTAACTTCGCGTCTTGATGTACGACTTCAATATATCCACTTTCTGATAACCTGCAATCCCTTTGAGAAAGATATTCTCGGTTTACATGATCGGCGGAATTAAGAAGACAGATATTGTCGGAGAGTTGTTGCTAAGACATTTATGTAAGGCTCATTCAAGTGGATAGAAATTTGCGTGAGCAGCCCTCATCTCAATACAAATAACATCCATCTCATTATCATTATAATTAGAACAACATAACTTGCAATATCTTTTAGGTACGAGTTTGATCCGAAACAGAGTTACATCCTTTTATTAAATCTTCGCATTGATAGTACACGTATTGTTTGATTGTATGAAATATTCCAATGTGCACAAAAAAGACTAATAAGCCGAGTTCATCAACACACGAACAGGGACGTATCTACAGACACGTTTTACATAAGATGTGACGTGCTCGTGCAAAGGAATCACGTGTATTTGCGATTTTAAATGTTGATTGTTTTCCGTTTCACTCAGTTCTTCTCTTTAAGTCTTCTGAGAAACTTGGCCATAATTTTGTGAAATTTTGCCTGCAACTAATTCAGTTAACTATATGAAGTTTAAAGGATAGTAAGGGGATATATGTTGTTCCGTAGAAGCCCGCGATGTAAACCTCACTCATTTATGCGCGGTACAAATTCTCCTCCTACGTAAGCAGCCAACATACCGCAACACCATTTACCATATGGGCGGTTTTACGTCTTAATTCCCAGCGACTTCTGCTGGAAGTAGAAGGGTTTAAAAACGTTTTTCACCTCGCTCCAAGTATTTTGTGGTCGAAGCACTCAGGTTTACACCGAGTAGAGAGTAACTGTCCTTGAAAAACGTTTCAGTTGTTTATTATCACGTTTTTTACAGCATTGAAGACAGACAATGACAACGCAATATTTTTGTCATACACACAACAAGATCTGCATGAGGTTGTCTCCATGTGCGTCAGACTTAGGCACTTCAAGATCCCAATATTTATAACAATCAAATGATTTCTTTTATGGTCACTCTGCCGATGAATAGATCGTACTCCCTGTTGTAATAGACGTGACGACTAGCATGCAGAAGTGTTAATGGTACTGGAGAACGGTCAGGGAAATCTGACAAGATCATAAGAGTTTCCTGGGACTAGCCATTTCAAAAGCTCCCGGTCATTACTTATCGCCTGGGGAGGGAGTGGGGGTTAGTAGGTTTTTGAGTGGAATTACATTGTTTTCAGGGTGGGACGTAGGTGGGATCAGTTGTCGCTAACTGATTATATAGAGGGGATTGTAAGATTGGGGATGAGTTCGGAGAGTTGTAATCATTTGGTCTCTTAGATTTCATCTTCTCATGGTAGACTGGTAATGAGTAAAAAGACTTCTAAAGAAGCTTCCTATAATGTTATGAGTAATAACGTCAATGTCACCTTTATTTCCTTTCGGAAACGTTTAAAATAATTTTTAGAATATTGCCCTTCAGAATTTTTTAAGAGCTGCCGGGGCAAGTGTCTTCAAATTTGATTTCATTGCTTATCTCAAGATGCGTGGCAGGGCACGGCCACGCATCTTGATCACGTGTCATAATCTGGTAATAATTAACATAACTGTTACTGGCCAGCAACTACGTAGATAAAAAAGAACTGGAGGTTATATATATATACCTGCGTCTTCCGGGATTTCGTAATGAATTTTTCAATTAAACCTATGTATGATGAGGTGGGTATTTTTTTTTTAGATGCGATTAAGAGATTATAATCTTTTGATGCGATCAAATTCCAAGACATTTGCCATGAAAGTTATAATTTCCTCAAAATAAATCTGATCATTTGAGTAAGAATATTATAATATGGAACAGATTTCTTTGTTCGGATTTCCTATGCTAAATATCTCCCAAAATAATAATGCATTGTCGTCTATGTTACGATGTAGACAATTTAACTAAAGTTAAATGGCGACGTATACGTTTGAAATTCACAGTGCCAGTTTTCATGAAGGACAGGATTTTTTAAACTGACCGTAGTTTTCATTAGCGTTTCAGATTTAAAAAAGGAAGTGTAAAATCTGAATAATGTCGCCCTACCGGCATAGACCAGTGTATCGATTCCTGGATTATTACTGATCAAGCTGATAAGCAATGAGTCATCAAGAGGCTATAAACTCTTGGTTGTACGTTGTCGAGGTGAGGTGCACGTGGTTTTGTAATAGTCTGGGGAGAACCTTTTTGACGTCATTTTTAAAACTACAATCGCTTTGTAACCAAAGTGCTTAGTTAACAACTGTAGAGTGCTGTGACGTCCATGTTCTTTTGGAGTGAAAGAAT
This sequence comes from Pocillopora damicornis, assembly GCF_964200805.1. Taxonomy (NCBI): domain Eukaryota; kingdom Metazoa; phylum Cnidaria; class Anthozoa; order Scleractinia; family Pocilloporidae; genus Pocillopora; species Pocillopora damicornis. The sequence continues at coordinate 40,555,363 of NC_142670.1, read as the reverse complement.
GAAATTTTCTCCGTCCTTCAGAAAACTGCTGGCTGAACAGCGCGAAGGACTGTGCCGACTCAACCCCAGTACTTTCTCGATAAGCAGCCATGTTTCTTCCTGAATGAAAACGAACAAAAGTATGAAGATAGTGCACTTTACTTTCCGTCGTTTCTTTAGTTGTTTCTCCTTTTTTATTACTTTTATAAAGAAAATTTTATTTAGAGGCCGTCAGAGAAAGTCTAGCCAGGGCGTTAAGGATAGCATACCAACTTCAGTGACTGTGAGCCGAGACCAGGTGAGCTTTATTTTGTCTTGTTTGTATGATCTTGTAAGCTTTGTGTTAACCTTGTACAGCTGAATGCAGATGGAGTTAAATGGTCCAGCTTCGTTAATGGATATTGCTATTGACACAATTCAAATCATCAATATAACCAAAGACATTCAGCATTGTAGGGGATTCGATTTCGTGACGTCGACAATGCAGATTCTCGTGCAAGTCTTCCTTGAATTGATCGAATTAAGCATAAATTTAATTGAGCCACGTATTTTGGAATAATTTGTGAAGATATATATATAGATACTTATGCTTATTTTTCATGGAAAGGTCCCAGACGAACAAAATTACATCAATCGTCGTCTGATGTTTCATGGTGTTTGTAAATAAATATCAGAAATTACTATTCAACCATTTTATTCCCCAGGTGTGACCAAAACTAAATTTCTCCTCACGACATCAATATAATTTTAAGCAAGAAGATGATGAGAAGAAAGGAAAATATCAACCACGGCATATCTTCCAATAGAACACCAAATTTTAAGGGCTGAAATAATAAAAAATCTTGCATAAGCAGTGCTGAGAATTGGTACTTTGTTCTTGGATGCCAAAGTTAATGTCTGAATGATTTTAGTTTATATGAATAATCTTAGATAGTGTATTTCCTGGAATAAATGCCCAGATTCATATTTAAGATTTTTGACTGAAAGAGGGGAGGGGAGGGGGGGTGCTTATTGGAAGGAGGCTGCTTAAATGAGGGAGGCATTCATTGTGCCATTGTACTAATTCTGCTGCTGTAGTTGAAGCCTAAAATGTTACAGATAGAAACAGGATTTCCTTTTATCCCTTTTATTTCTTCTGTGTTGATTCTACAGCTGTAGTTGAAGCTTAAAAGTTAGAACTAGAAACAGATTTTCCTTTTATCTGTATTATATAACAAAGTGAGGGAGGAAGAGGGCGCTTGTTTGACATTATGGCTCAGGGGATGTGCACTTATTCTGGAGAGGGTGCTTATTATAGCATGAGGCACTTACTTGAGGACTGGCAGTATGTTTGTTGTTGAAATTTGTACCCACCAATCAATTGTACGTCAACAAATTAGCTGAGGTAGAGAGCATTCCATACATCAAGTTGCTTTTAGCATGGAATTTGCTGATACATTTGATTATTATTGTTTAATATGTATTACAATTAACAGCAGTTAGAAGGTGAAGAGCAATGGGAGGAATGGGAACAAATGGAGGAGTTCAGTGTGAAAGTTGAACCAGCTTCTGATCCACAGCAGGATCCGGCAGAGGAAGATCTCTTCCGTGACATGACACCTGTCTTTCAAAAACCAAAGAAGGTAAGGACAGAATACATAATAAAATTATCTTGTGGCACCTTGCAGAATAATTGCTCTAAAAAAGTCGCCCTTTTTTCCTTTGCTTACAGATTGTTCTCAAGAAGAATAAAGGTTACCCTGATGGTGGTTATAATACACGCCCAGAGACTACACCAAGTCGTTTTAACTTTGATATGAGTTATAGCCCTGTAGAGGTAAGCTATACAAGTGAGACATTCACAGTGATGCACAGAACACTAAATAACCCAATCTTTACTTGCTTTATCTATGGATGGCCTATTATACAATGTGACATTCAGCTCTCTTAGCACAAAATCATGAACAGTAAACTGTGAATGATATATTCATTAAAACCTCTCCCAATTTTGTGACAAAGTTGTGATGTCAATTATTTTCAGCCTGAGCTTGGTACTTGGAATGATGAGTCTACTTCAGTATGGGATGAAGAAGCTGTTTCTGAGAAAGACATTGAGTGGGAAACAGAAAAATTAGTGAAAGAAAGAAAACAGGCAGAGAGAGAACGACGTGCTCTGGAACAACAAAGAAGAAGAGAAGAGAGGGAAGCACTGAAGCACATGGACAAAAAAACACAAGGACATCTTGGAGTCAGACTCTCTACATAACATTGTAACAAAAGGATTGTAACAAATGGATGCAGGATTCTTGTGTCTGGGCCTTATAACTTAATGTAATAAGTTACTCTTTTACTGCCAGTGAGTTAACAGTAATAAATTTCTCCTTACAATTTAAATATACTATCAAGCTTAATGGTAGTGAGAATTTAGAAAATAAGGAAGGAGATGGGCCTGATGTTACATTAAGTTATCAGTGATGGCCACCAAAATAAGTTTGTGGCTTCCATTGAGAAAGATAGTTTTGAGATCTTAAGAGTGCAAAGGACAACATAGCTTCACACCTTTGAGTTGGTCTCTACTGATAACATGCAAAGAGTTTCAAAGGAGTATTTTAATGGAGAAGAGGGTGGGGTTTAAGACCCTGATTAGATTGCTGGAAATGTAGATTGTGGATGGAATTCTTGGCTTGTTTACTGCAGTTAAATTGGTCAGTGACCCTGCTAAATGGTAGTTACAAAGAAAGGAGTGTTTGATAATTTTGTCCATTTTTTTGGGCTTGAAGTGTGCAACAGTAGGAAGAAGGTGAACATTGGTGCATATGTAACTTGATGAAGAAGAGGGAAGGGCTAGTTAGCAAAATTATGAAAACAGGTTTTGAAAATAAACATTTGATGAATGACTTGTTCAGTTTGCATGATACATGAAATAGTCATCACATCATCATCATCATTACTGATGACTATTACTCCTTAACCCTCAAAAGTCACTAGCCTCTAATTTTTCCTTACAATATCACCACTGAATCACACATTAAGGTCATGAGAATAAAGGAAATGATCACCAACTAAAGAAACTCTTGATTATTAGACAAATTCTCTTCGAAAGTACCATAGGAAATGTATAGTGAACAGTACAGTGAACTTGCATACTAATGTAAAGGTGTTAAGGGTTAACCTTGTTGATTACATTTGCATACAAAAATGTTAGCCCTATTGCCACTTTTAATTTGCTGCTTATGCTATTAAGAAAATTTAATTACATGTTTCCCCATATATGAATGAAAAAATATACACTTTTTAACTATCAAAAATGAAGCAGCATACAATAAGATTATATTAAATTAAAACTGCTACGAAACCTGGCACAATTTCAACTAATTCTTTATTGGTGTTTCTTAATACAATTTAAAAACAGCACGGTTGACGATCTACTATGCGGAAAGATCTTACTTTATCGCCTTAGAGAAACTGGCTTCTAACTTCTCCTTACAAGTATCACCCTTAAATTAATTATAAAGGTTGTGAGAATTATGGAAATGATCACTGATTCAAGAAGGTCCTGATTGTTAAACAAATTCTCCTTGTAAGAATCATTAGAAGAATGTGAATATTAGTGGTAGGTGCTAAGGGATAACACTTTGAAATTGTCTAAATCAAAAGAATGAAACGGAGCGGGAGATTTCTAAGGGATGACTGATTCCTTCATGTTCATTCCCTTTGCTTCCATTCTCTTCTGTTTATAGTTGCACTGGTCAACAGTTGTCAGATATCTCTTATACAAATCCAAACGTTTTGGTCTTGATAGCCAGTAGAAGCTTGCTTTTAAGAATAGCACGTGAAGAGTAGAGTGGTATGTACAGCCGGGAGATACACGTATTAGCAGTGGGAAGCTGATGATCATGCGCAGGTTTGACTGTTACCGATGGTTTAGGTTGGAAACCTTCCTCGCTGGCAGGGAGTGCTGGGCTTGATGTCCAAAAATAGACCTTCAAATAAAGAGCTCTGTGTCATAAGCTACTCAAGCTAGAGGATCAACTGTGAACCAAAACTGTCAACTATGAAATATACGTTCTTTAACGATTGGTTTTAGATAAGTAACATTTCTTCAGCTAGATTGAATTCGTAGCCATTAACTAACGTCAAAAACTGGTTTCTGAGTAGTGTGTTCTAAACTTAGATATGGTTTAGAAACAGCTGTTTATTATCATTCATATAAACGTTTTAAACACACAAGACAAGTCTTTGACGAGCGTTTACAAATTCCCTTTCCACGGCCACAAGGTTACTATTTTCAGTAACATCCCCACGAAATTTCAACGCAGTAGAAGTGTGGTTATTTCACGTGCCCTGTAGGTTTTTTTTACGTTCTTTACATTTGTACCATAGCTTCAATGCTCACCAAGTCTTGTCTATCCGAATTGCTCATCTTTTCAACAATGGACCAAAACCACTTCTTGAACTTGAGCAACTTTTCAGCTCCAGCACCTACCGAGAGCAAAGAGAAAGATGCTTAGGGTAAATGCAAACAACCGCGTGACACATGACGACACAACGACATCGCATCAACATGGCATGACATCTGAGATCACATCATGCCAAACGATATGATATTTAACGGCAAATCATAGAACGTGGCACAAAAACAGGCGAAATGTTATTTGACTCAATAACATCCTGTGCCTTGAAATGACACCTCACTTCAAATGACGAGACCGCAGGCAATTTGACTATTACTTTCAGATATCTCCCATCTCATGGAATCAAGTGTGGCTCATGAAACCACATGGTGTCACATCGTAAATCATGTCATACGTCTTAGCTCCACATGGCGTTGAACGACGTCAAATCAAACCTCAAGACATAACTTTGTACTCCATGACGTCACACCAGGACAGCATCGCAACAAATAACATGACAAACATATTGTGATAAGATGTTACATCATCACGTTCATTTCATACCTCCAGTCTCGTCGTTAAAACAAGTGTAGCTCGTCAACTGTTGTACGTTCACCTCACCACAACCATTCAACAACAGGCGGAAATCTTCAGCTGTCAGGTTATCAAATGCAGATAAGGGAATCACATCCAATACTCCATTTCGTAGAGCCTTCAACAAGAGTAACACAGTTTTAATTCCCAGGATGTGAAAATGTAAACACAGCGTTCGATACACTGCAGATCAAATTACAGCTTAAAAAGCCATTTGAACAAAGAGAGATCTCTTCAACTCATACGTGAAGCATAACTTGAGTGCAAACCTCTGCAAGTCCCTAAAAATAGGAACTAAACTTCTGCACGAACAAACATTTTGAAATCGCCCTCTACACTGTTTGGTAAGAATATTTTGAGGCACTTTTGACAATTAAACTTTGCAAAACCAGAAGAAGCCAATCAGAATAAAGACAAAAATAAGAAGGATCCAATGAGATCGAAAACTCCCTAAAGCGCGGGAAAACACGATTGACCACGTAACGACTTGTCTCTGTCTTGAATCTGATTGGTTCACATGGTGCGTGTTTGACTAACCTATCATACTTCCAATACTCTACAGGAAAATATTTTAAAACGCAGAAGAGTCATTCAAGTGATACTTCATACCATCCAAATTTACCTGGAGCGCCTTCTTGTTATGGCCCACCATTCTGTGCTCGGCATACAGTCGTACATAGTCATACACGTTAGATGGCGTCACAGAAACATTTTTTCCACCTTTGATCAATTCCACTTGGCCGCCATCGCCTTCCTCCACAGTGGCCTGGACACTAAATGTCAAGTCTAAGCCCTTGAAAATGTGCTCGGCATTTGGGGACGTGGCTTCGACGATGATTTTCCGTAAGCTTTCGTAGAGAGTAGGGTCGAAAAATGCAAGGTCGTGCCAACCAATCTAGATTAAAAGAAAACTGTTTTTACCAATAGTCCCCTTTAATGAGTTAATTTATGATCTTAGAGATACTTGGTACATTTTAGACTTCATGGTCCTCCCTCAAGGGTTTCAAAACGCACGTAATTACAATATAATTTAAAAGCAATTATTCTTTGAAGGCCCAATCATGTTACCTGGAATAGAGCAATAACATTTGCAGAGCTCGAGCCAAATATCAGCTGTTTAGCCGTACTTGCTGTGATTATCAATAGAGCGACCGCGTTTTCTCGGAGTGTTTGTTTTTTCTTTCAACAATTACAAGAAATCAGGCAGCTACCAATTTAAAAGATTACAGTAACTTATTTTGAAGTCTCCACGCGCGGGCGATTATCGAAAAATCAGACTGCGTGCATTTGTATATCATTTACTTACCCTTCTTGAGAGGATGTGCTTTATAACATGTCTGTTAAGGTTGATCGGACACAGTTCGTTTTGTAGAAGACACAATCCTATGATCCTTCAATACAAGGGTCGGAAAATTAAATTCACTTCAGCTCTAATTGTCACATGAAAAGAAACAACCAGAAAAACGAACAAAAGAATAGTAACTATGTGTACCTATGGTACCTAGTGTAACCCTTGGACACACAGAAACTGGGTTATAGGCTTCTGTTCATGTTTAACGTACATAGCTTCCTACTGATGCAACCACAAAAACAAATAAACAAACAAACAAACAAACAAACAAACAGACAAACAAACAAAAATCTAAATGCTGAGTGTACGGAAGTTGCAACATAGTCGAAAGAGAAAGCTGTTTCCTAAGAAGAAGACAAACATCACAGTTTATCCAGGGCCAAGAATTCCTGCGTGGCCAATCGAACACTACTATTTAAGAAAACAAAACTTAACACCACATAATACACGACATTACTAATAGAGAACCACTTAAGCCTGACACCAATTTTCAGTTTGTTCTCACCTTCCAACATTCCTAAAGCAGTTCAATCTCTCTTCAGAGCACTTCCCTGGGCGTGGCGAGTAGAACCCAGTCTTGCCTGGTTGGTAGAACAACGGAGCACTATCGTCCTCGGAATCATCCAGGTCCGCACCAGCGCTAAGGGGGTTCTCGTCTGCATCCTTGACTTGTTTCCTAGGAAAGAAAAGAACTTCTTTCAGATGGACGCGAAAACAACTCTGAGCCAGTTTAGAGAGAGAGAATCAACACCAGTCAAATGTGTGGGAAAACTTAAGAAAAATCTAAGTTCCCCACGAGGTTCCGAATCACAGCCGGCAATAACATCGTAAATCAAACAGTAATTTACTTAAGAAATGTCGGCCTTAATGAACCCGCGAGTCAATTTTTGCCGGTATCTGCAATAAGATCAAATTGCTTGAAGCATGCCTTGCGATCTTCCGGGTGAGGGTGACAGTTAGTAATGTTTCGGTGACCAGAGCGGAAGCAGAGTAAAGTCGATCATATCGGATGGTGTACCCTTAATGACAACGAAAACATCTCACGCAGCCAAAGGCTTAATATCAAACTAGTCGGTGAGTCATGAACAGCTTCACAATTGGACACAATTTCTCCTCTTTACCTTCCAGACACAAGAAGTAACTCAACAGCTTCCTCCACTCTCTGCCTCAATGTGTCTTCACTGGCCAACAGTAAAAGTAGCTGAGCAGGAGAAAGCTCGAGAAGCATGCCGGTGATCTTGCTGGCCAGAGACTGAAATAGAGTAAAAGGGAATGTTAAGTTGAGCTTCAGTTACCTCATCACTCTCAAGATCTTACTAACAATTCTTGACACTGTCTGCCATACTGTTCTCATGATATTAACTCAGTGAATTCCTCTTAAATCAAACAACATCCCTTGTAAGATCTTTGCGCTTGCTAATTATTTTTTGTGTAATTTTGTATTTAGCTATTTCGTCCTTTAATTTCTCATACCTCCTCGTTAGTGTGTTTTTGTTAAGTGTGTGATCGTTTTTCTTCGTCAGTAACACATATTTTGCGCGTTTTTCATACCATCTAATGAGTGGTTTTGAGTCAAAATAGTCCCCGTAACAATAAGACACAAGTCGTTTTCTTACAGGCTGCAAGGCATGGACTCGAGGATACAGCCTCTCTCCTAAAGACTGCCTGTGGTACGGCAGTGGGTCACCATCGGGATCCTCTCCATCACCAGTGCTGCTGCCGCCACTGAAATGAAAAGCTCGTGCATCGGCTGACAGCTGTCTTCTTGCATCACGTTCACGATCACGATCTCGCTTGTATCGGTAACTTGTTGCGCGTCTGATACGCTGAGCTATACCTGTTGGTAGATCAGCACATCGTCAGTGTCTATCACTCAGAGAAAGTTGTATAATGCATCACGTGCTCCCGATCACACTTGTAATGGTAATTGTAGCACTTGTGATGTGCCGAGATTTATCTGGTGATACGCGACATTTTAACTTCTTTTTCAACACAGAGAAAACGGCCGTGTATCAAACTAAAAGGGAGAATTGTTGATCAGCTTCAACCGGTAGATAACAGTTGTTCTGTCTTATAAACTGTTCAGTACAGAACAGAGTTCTAATGATATTATCGAGACAGAAAAAGGTTTAGTCAGGAGTAAAGAGCCCTTCTTCCATGTAATTAGGTCCTCTTCGCCGATCCAGCAGAGTAACATCCGCTACTTCTTGGCAACGTTCTTATGACGTTATCTGGTAAAATGGGGTCAGTTATTTAAGAGTAGCGATAATGAAGACCAAATCCAGCCTTACTTCTGCTATTATCAAGAGCTGGCAGCTTTTCTCCAGAAAGGAACGCTTCACCAACTGCAGTGTAATAACTTCTCGCCACACCGCTCCCCTCCCCTGGTTCGTCCTTGAATGTCACCTTAACACGGTGTATAGTCATTGGACGAGACCTGGGACAGCGCCGGCCAAACTGTGTGTTTAACTGTCTGATGGTTTGTTGAATGAGAGAGGCACGGTCGCGTTCAACCTGGGAACATGAAAAAGGAACTATTGGGGTCAATTCGTGCGGCTTACATGAAATACTTAGACTAAACACATACGCAAAAGTTAATATAGCTGAAAGCGACTGACTGATTGATTTCCTCGCAGACAGCCTGAACGGTCGACTGACTGACTGACTGACAAACTGACTGCGATTATTTGACTGACTGACTACCTGATAGACTGCCCATTTGCCTCTCTGCCTGCCTGATTAACAATTTGACTAGCATGCTAATAGATTGACAGACTGACAAATGACCTCTTACTTTGGATTCCACTTTAAAAAAGTCTCGTACCTCAATAGTCAAGTCACGCTGGGTGGAGTTCCTAAGCCGCTCCATCTCTCGCCTAAACTTGGTCTCTTTCACATCAAACCTGCCTAACTCGTTCAATACAGACGAAGGCTCGGATCCAACGTCTTCCAGAAATACCCTGCCGAATAACTCCACACACAACCTCCAGCGGCCCAACAAGGAGTTAGCAGAAGTTCCATTACAGATGACAGGTTTGGAAGAAGAGGTGGATGCCGTGGGATTAACAGTAGATTCGGAACTTTTGCCACCTGACGTTGAGGGTTCAACTGAAGACTCACTTTCTGTCACTAGAATCATGAGAATTTGAGAGTAGTTTTAACTTATGTCTAATGTAATCTTCTCAGCAAAAACGTACTCCCAGCTTCTTTAGGGGCCTGCATCTATTGTTATTAACGTGCGTCAATTGAGAAAGTCTGCGTGTTCTTCTTGATAGAAATCTTCGACAGCCACTTAAAGCTCCGAAAAAGAGCATTTAATTACAGTAGTTGAATATACGGGTATTTTGGACACACTAGCTTGTCCTTTATTCAGCTATTTTCTCTATGCACCCATACCAGGTGGAAAGACAGACTGAGAATGTACTTGTTTTTGGTGACACAGCGAAACCTGTATTAAGTAGGGTGGAACTTTTACGGATAAAATGGATTTCGTGGGGGGGGGGGGGGAGGGGGGGGGAGAGAGGCAAGGGGGAAGGAGGGTTTGGGACTTTCATTAAAAAAGGCCTTACTGTTCACGTCCATTGCAGACCAGAGCTGTCCCGTGGCGGCACCACTGGTTGGTCTTGTGGTACAGACCACTGATTCAGAACCTTCCCTCGACAAAGCCATGCTGCTGACCATAGGTGCACCACCGCGGCCACTGTCTGAATGCTCTTGTATAGTACCAAACATCTGCTCTCTGCGTGCTGTGGGGTGCAAAAGGTGTGGCTGAGAAGCAAGAGGTAAGGCTTCCTCTACAGGAGCCTGGTACGGGTCTGGAGGGGTGCAGCCTAGTACGGTGGTGGAGTCAGTTCGCACAAAGAAGCTGAAATCACAACATTTTGTGCACTGAGCATGAACTTACACCTACATGCAGACAACTTGGTGGATAAGTTGCAAGAGTTAAGAACTGCCCCAACTCAATTCCTCCCCCAAACTCCAATTCAACTATGTGCTTTTTCCAAGACGTCGCTTTAGATACAACGCATCTTTGTTGAAGGTTTTTGTTTCAAGTCATCTGTGTTTCACTTATTCGTAAAGGCGGGAAAAATTTAGATTTTAAGCCCTTAAATGATTCAATTTTGGAACAAAGAATAATGCCATCGTCTCAAAAACCAGATGCACCTCGCTAATGAACACCAACAAACCTGTGCAAATTTCCAGGCAAGGTAGGAGTGGGCATAGGTTCATCCTCAACATGATCTGTATCATCTTCATATTCATCGGCGTCCCTCTTAAAACTCGCACTATCTTCATCATCGACATCATCACCACCTTCTTCATCGTTGGGTGTGTCAGTGGTAATAGTCTTCTCTGCACTGGATCGGTTCGCCTGAGAACTGGCGTTTGGGTTATTACGTATGTAGTAAACTAGAGCGTCCAGAACATAGGCAACATGGCGCAAGGAGGACACATCCAGTTTGGGTAGGGAGTCTCCGTGCTCGTTTGAATGGCCTCTCAAAAGGGAAAGAACGTACACCAAGAAGTCTTGTCGACCAGTGTCCAGGTTACTACTGGTCGCTCCATGTTTACTGTTTCAAAAGATGAAAAAGAACATTGACAAAAATAAATACAAAATAACTGGAAGCGGCTAAAGGCACCAAAAGCTGTTTTATGTCAAACGCCGCTATCGCACGTCTTCCATAACTATTCCAAAGAAAACTGCGAGAAAAAGAGCCCCTCTTTTGAATGTCCAACCAGCCGTGGGATTATAAAACTCTTCCCCTCAGCTATAAAACAAATCTTCCCTTCTGCCACCCGGTACGTCAGTTGTTGTTGGTGATGACAACTTCCTTACCCCTCTTCCGGTTAGGAATTAGAATTGTCGTTGGTTATTACGAATTTCGTGCTAAGATATTAGGCGTAGAGTCGGTTCTGTCAAACCTTAGTTTTCTTCACTAAGGAGCTTAAGTCTCGTTATGTCACTCCAAACTAACGCAATGTACTGTCTAAAATCACTTACCGTCTGACCACAGATCTTTTCCTTTTGTTCTCCAAAGCTCTCAGAAGCGTCGGGTCTTCTCGTGTCCTCCTGTCTTTGTTGGCTTTAGGATGAAACTCGTGAAGCGGATGGGAGGGGTGGGAGGGGTCGGTAGCTGCTGACAGAGACAATCCAAACCTAAGCTGAGCTTCAGTGCAATCCAACACCACTGCCAGCCAGTTCCAAGCCGCTTGAAGCTGCTGGTCTGCCAGTACATTAATCTCTGCTAAGGCCGATGGGGTAGGTGTTAGGCTGTCTGCAGGGAGGGCAGACGGGTCCTGAGCGATGTTGAGCAGGTCGGTGACCTAAGAAACAGTAGAGCACAAAGGATTGTTAGCTTTTTCACAAGAATAAAAGAATTAATTTCATTCCGTTACCTGCCACAAACACTGGGATATACCTCGTAAAGTAAAAGATACCTCTGTTTATGGCGCAATTTTTAATGGAGTGCCGACGGGAATCAAAGATTGCATAGAATTGGCCATACTGCGCCCTCTGTTTGGTTTACAAGACACCAGTGACCGCACGATCAACCAAAAGCGAAACTAAACAAAATGGCGGCCTGATTATTGGCGTTTTCCCGCGCTTCAGAATGTTTGCTTATATTTCCCTTGAGCCTCCCCTGGCTGCTTGAGCAATTGTCTTCATTCTGATTGGCCGGTGAGATTACTCTGGTTTTGGTTTAACAACACTTGATTAACACACACTGTAATACACAGAAGCAACACACTCCCATGACAGTAAAATCTAAACCAAGCGTGTACCTCGTTGAAAACGAATCGGCCCAATCCACTTACCTCCCGGACAACAATACCAAAGGCTCGCGCCAGTGCACTGGCAGAGTTACTCATACTAAGCGCACCACTGGTCCCAGTCACTTCACTAGAGGCTGCAGTACTAGCAGCTGCGGCGTTGCCACCACTTCGTCTGAGTGAGCTGGAATCAACGTAGATAAACCCTGTACCGCTGGTGGGCTGCGGAGTGGCTGCACTATTACCTGCAGCTCTTGACTGAGAGTTGTTAGCTCGTATTGCCCACTGCATGGCATGAGGGGTAGCGTTGGGGTCCACTCCTGAAAGACGGAATAAAAAAACATCATGGCTATGGGAATGGTGACACCTATATCAAAAGTGTAATTTCAGAAAATGTTCTTAATATCTCGCTTTCACTTTTTTTCCTCCCTCGTGGGAAGAGACCTTTCCAAGGCACTGCGTACTATAGCGTCGCTTCCTTATGTCTAGAATGGAGCGTAGATACTTTACCTCCAGTAGGTGGTCTATTCTCGATACTCTCAGGTATATCATACGTCTCCACCACCACCTCTTCTTCTTCCTCTTCTTCTTCCTCCTCTTCTCCTGTAGATGATTCCTCTTCAGAGTACAACTCTACATGTTCACCATGCATGCTGGCGCTACCATCTGAACCAACTAGTGAGCCTGTGACACGACTGCGGCGGACACTCTCAACAACGTTCACTTCACCGACCTGGTGACAAACAGACAGAAAAACAAAGGATTACTGGCGTGAATCTAAAATCCGTAATACCCCTCTTATTAAATGTACCATCTGAAACTGGACGCTGGGAACAAACTAAATCGGACAAACCCGTGCAGAATCGGACGGAACCGCCCAAAATTTGAACGAACCCGTCCACGACTGAACGGATCCATCGAGAAGCGGGTGGAGGCGTATTAAGTCGGGCAAATATCTCTGAAATCGGACGAAACCGTCCACAATCGGACTGAACCGTCGAAAACTGGACAGACTCCTTCACACTCGGGCGTAACCGACAACTAAGATCGGACACAATTCAACACGGCAGGCTGATGGTCACATGAGGTGTACACTAGTACATGTACGTGTCTGAAGGAGCAAGTTGTACCTGACTCTCTTCACTGTCACTCTCGCTCTCGGCAAGTAAATCCAAATCCATATCAGATTCATTCCCAGCTGCTCCGCTTTCAATTTCTTCATCTCCTACTTCTTCGTGGCTCTCTGTTTCCATCTCTCCTCCTTCAACAACCTGACAATAAAAACACAAAAATTTTCTTGAAATAAATACATATGCATTACTTGGAGCGTTGACAAAGCTATCCATTATCTCCTCACTATTTAACAACAGAGTGACACATGACACTGTTACCTCTACTTCTTCTCCATCAACAGCTGGTCCTTCCACAGCCACAGCACTCTGTTCCTGCACACGAGGAATAGTAACAGTCTGCCTCCTCCTGTGCCTCTGAGTTCGCACACGATGAATACTGGGTCTCTCCTGAGTGGCGGCTTCCTCCACCGAAGGCGTGGAGGGTCTCATTGGTAATGGTTCCACAGTGAATAAATCCTCACTGGCTTGAGTAGCTTCTAGTGTAGAAGACAACAGACTGAATGGTTGCGCTGGGCGACAGATGCCAAGTCGAACTGGAGCTAAGATTGCATCGGCTACTTGGACAAGTTCCGGAATGGCAATGGTGGAAAGACACTGGAAAATGCGCTGACACTTGATCAACGGTTGCGCGACACCTCTGTCTCAAACAGGAAATGGAAACAAAACCAAATATATTAGCACTACCGAGTCCTGAGCTTGTTCAGTTGGAGAGATGAACACTAGCACGCGTGCATAACCTTTTTGCTGGATAATGTATGAACATAATTGTAGGAAGAAAGTGAATGGGTCCTCGGAAATGGACGCTTTACGGCGACAATACAGAATGTATTAGAGAATTAGAGAAAACCAACCTTTCATGGTCAAGCAAATAACAACTTATGGACAAAAACACTTACACTTTGCGTTTGCCATTAGCAGGAGCCATTTGCGATGACAGGACAACAAACACTCTGGCTACAGATCTGATAAAGCGCTGAGCCAGGCTCAGTTCATCAGATTTGTGAGGATCGGTTGAGTTTTCAATCGCATTGACCAGAGTAACTAGAAGAGGGTCAAGGATCTAAAATGTTAACAGAAAAATGGACAACAATTAATAGACTCAGCCACGTTACATGACTGAATTTGACAATCATAGCTTGGTAGAATGAAATATCATGAGCCATGCTCTATTGATAGAAATGTAGAAGTCACACGTTACCTCTGGGCCGCACTTGGCTACAAGACAGTGTGTAAATGCATCCAGCCGGACTGTACCGGGCTGACTCTGAAGACGATCTTCTTGTTCAGTTAGAGGAATCAGTTGACTAGCACCAGCGTCGGGCAAACCACTGCTCTCGTGCGCATGCGGTCTAAAAATAGTGAGTGGTTTAATCTTGTGGCCATGTAACTTACCGAGAGTAATACCATTTTTAATTTCGTTGAAAAGATGTTCTCCCTTATCCCTTTAACTCCCAAGATCGGATTGTCAATTCTCCCTCTCGCTGCTATACATCTCCTTGTACATTAGTTACGAGAATTTGGTGTTAAATCAAGATAACAACTTCTACCTTTACAGTTTGAGTTTTTTCATTACCTGTTTGCTGGATAATGTATGGATATTGTAAGGAGAAGTTATATACTCCCTGCGCACGCAGTATTGCATGTTTCAATTTGGTTGTGTTAAGTCTTTCAGATTTCTAATGTAAACATTTACGAGGGAAAGATCGACTTGGTATGACGACAAAAGATGTAAAAACTGTTCCAAGTTTACCTGGCATCTCCTGGCGTACGACAACCATCTCTCAACATTGCACTCACAGCTCTCCAGTCCTGTAGAATAAACTCTAGTGCCTTACGCGCGAACCTTGGAGGATCCAAGTCGTGTTCAGGGAGAGGCAAGGGCGTTCCACTTGCACCAAGTGTCTTGGTCTTTGCTTTAGGACGTGTATCTGTTGTGGTGCGATGAGGTCGGAACTGTCGCTGCTCCACAGTTTGTCGAGCCACTGTTTGAGCCAAAAATAACAGCAAATGCTCTCCTCTGCAGAACGAATGGAAAGGTGCTTTAAAACACTGTGTTCTATAGTTAAAGCTTTAAGAGTGATATCAGTTAATAAAAGGAAAACATTTAAGGCCTGGCCATGCTTCTACAAAGTGAGGTATTTAGACTAAAAATCAGGAGTACCAATTTTAAGATTTGTCAGATGTGTCAAACGTAATCCTTGGCTGTAATACTTTTGCATTGTTATTCAAAAAAAAATTTTCACGACTACATTCAACAGTTCCTATTTTCTTTCTTTTGTGTTCCATGTCGAGGAATTAGGGCAGCTAAGTAGACTAACCTTCCATTTGGTCGGCTTACTAGGTCAGTCTCTGAAACAAGTTTTTTAAGGAGCTGTGTGCGAGCAGCCTGGGAGCCTGGTACCAAGGCACGGCACTTGCACTTTTCCCAGCAGTCACAGTAAGCAGTGGGTGCCGTTCTTTTCAACCTGATTACATAACAAAAAACAGTGTGTTTAGTATAAAAATATCATTTTAAAGTACATTCACTGAAAGACCTGGCACAGCTGCTAGTCTTACTTGCAATCATGTCCTCTGTGGCAAACTCGCGCACACTCAGTACAACAACAGAGAGAACCAGTCAAACCACAAGTGCGGCATTCAAAGATGTCTTGATTTATGTGCTCGGTGCCGGTCCAAGTGAACGAACAAGTATCATTACAGCAGAGAACATGCAAAGGAGAGGCGTCTGGGTGACTGTCTGATGGACACAGCATGGACATCAGGACACTTCTATCAATCTGTCCGTCTGGGCCAGTCGCCAGGTACTTGGCAGTGGCAAACAGATTGAGGGCAGGATAGTAGGACCGGCCGCGAACGGCAGCCATGAATGGGGTGCAGCCATCTGTATCCCTGAAGAATAGAGAAGATGTAGTAAATAGCAAGAACAAAAGAGTAACAGCTAACAGAAATCAAATAAAGAAACCAGGGGGAATTTATACTTGTCTAAACAGGCTCTCTCTTATTTCCAGCTGACTGCTTCTCCTCTCTTAATAACTTAAATTTGTTTAATTTCAAATGCATTTGTTTTAAGGAGACGACTTAGTCTAGTAGTTTTAAGCGTTGTAGTCCTGGGTCCAACTCCTTCACTCTGATGCTCAAATTCTTTGTTTCTCAGTTGTTCCGAGATAAACTTTCCACACTAAGTAATTTTATCAATTTCCTTCCTATTATTTCATACACTCGTGTACTTGTAATGGATTAACCCCAAAATCACTACAAGTGATTAATACAAGATTAAAAGTTTTTCTTTTAAAAAATTTGATAATCGAAATTTCATGGTTTTATGTAAGAAATTGAACGAGATGTTAATGGATTATCCCTCCTTACTTGGCTGTCATGAGTTGCAACAGGAATGGCGCTAATACAGCGCTATTGCACAACAGATTCAGACACTTCAGAGCTTTAGTTTGTGTCGACAATGGTTCAGAAGACTTGCTGGAGCCTGCTGCCGCTGCTCCGGTTCCTCCTACTGCAGCAGCTGCTGTGGATGGCGCTGGTGTAGGAATTGTCCCTGACGGAGCCGGGGTTAATGGCGGACCTGCATCGTCATCTCGCGAATCTAAACAATGAAAGTTGAGGAAGGATTAGCATGTAATTTCTCCCTACGATTCCAATACGTAATCAGACAACACAGAAACTTATCAGCACAAAAAGGTTTATGTTGATATAACACCAAATTCTCTCGTTTGATGTCAAGGTAATGTATGGCAGTCAAATGGAATAATTACTTGTTGGATCTTGAGAGTTTAAGGATTACGACTAGACTGTGAATAATTTGCGCCGTCACTATTATCAAATCCAGTCAAAGGAATGGTCTCAAATGTGGTAAAAAACCAAAACATATTTAATCCTGTTGTCAAACTACATTAAAGTTAAAACTAAAATCTTGACTGACGACTGAACGAAAACGACTAGAATTAACGACTGGCCAAAAACTCAAACGAGAAAGTATCAAGATTTGAAAACAATGATTTGGCAAACTTGGTTTCTGGACACCACAACTGAGTAAAATAGTATTGGACTTTTGGTCAAACTGTTGCCGTTCTGGTACTTAGTGTTCTCAAGAGAATCTTTTAGAAGGTAGTCGAAACAAAAACACTTCATAGCAAAGGTCTAAATTGAATTCAGATGGAAGATAAAAAACATAATGCTTCTGAAGTAGCCGGCGCTTCGGAAACGAGTAGCCAGTGCTTCTAGGTAACACTGAGTACCCACTACGTTTTTAACTGATACTTGTTACTATAACTAATGCGCTTGGAAATGAAAGTGGTAACCTGGAGGGTCTGGTGGCCAGTGCAAGGTAGGTATTGGGGCATCTTCTTCCACATCAAGTCCTGCCAGGGAGGATGTCGCCGATCTGGCCGCAGTCACAGCTCTCTGCATCATCTCATGCATACCCAGTCTTGACGACCCTGCACTGCTTCCTTGCCCACTGTTACCACCCCCATTACCGCCACTGTTGCTCACAGAGCCTGTATTATTAGTGGCAGGTGAATTGCCGGAACCACCATCTGAGAAAGAAGCAACGACAAAACCTTGATTGAGCATGTTACACATTTAACACTTGTTAAAATTTTGCAGGCTGCGTTGTAATTGTATGGTACAAGCCATGAGAAAATTGCCGGCTGCAGCATATGTTAAACCAACACATAAGAGACTGAAAGCTTTTCGTAATCCGTTTGAACCTTTTCCATCCTTAGCCGGACCTGTTACCCATTAGTTTATTATTGGCTTTTTACTTTCTGTCTATTTTACCACACTAATATTTTGCAGTTTCCTTCTAGCTGAAAATAATTTAGCACTGCTAAAAATTTGACATGAATTTTTCAACTCCACTCTGTTTTGATACTCTTCACCGTGAAGCATTCCTGTTCCATCTTGGTTTAAAGTCACCTCTCTTATGTCTTTCTATCTTATTGAACATACATTTTTTGGGTCTCTTTTATGACGAAAATGTTGGCAAAAATTTGACACAAGTTTGTCAATTCCAATCTGTTTTAATCTACTCCATCCTTAACCATTTTGGCTCCTTCTTGATTTATGATTAACCAATCAATACTAATATTTAGAGGCCTTTTAAAACTTGAGTGTTGTTTTGCCCAGTGCAAAGGATATTTAAAGGAAGCTAGTTGAAAGATAAGTGTCCTTAACTCACCACTTGAGCGAACAGCTGCTGCAGCGGCTGCCACGGCAGCGGCGAGAGCATCTACTGCACCCTTAATTGACTCTAACTTGTTACCAAGGGCACCTGTAGCCGTAGACACACTGCTACCCTGAGATTCAACTGCTTCCCCTGGCTCGTGGGCAGATGTTGGGAAGCTTCTGGAGACGCAGGCGTGGAGAATGTTTCTATTGCCATCACATCGTTCCAGTAAAACTGCTTCTAGAAGGCTACCCATGTTGACTGTACACACAGTACAGTCAAACATCAAGGAGAAAAGTACATTTTAATCTTTGGAAACGATGGAAGCAGCTAAAAACCAAAAGTGTAAATCTGAAAATTGCGAAGAGCATCTAGAGAAGCGTTCCCTACGACTCACATTCAAGAAGGTAAAAGTTTTGATAAGAGCTCTCAAGTAACAAGAACATGGTCTGTTAATGTATGGCTGGTTCCGCGAGAGGTAAGAGTGAAGTTAATACGGTGTCTAATTGTCTGCTCAAGCAGGCAGTAAGCGCGTATCCCAAAAGTACATATTTACGCACCTTTGCCGGCGATTAAAAACAATTAGCAACGCAGGTTTATGGGTAATTGTCCAAACCCGTTTCATGCCTTGCCTGTATTTTTACAGCAGTCTTAAAATCAACATTATACATCAGCTTATGCTGACTTACCAGGATCTGCCTCCATGGAATCAAGAAACTGTTTAATAGCTTCAAAGTCACACTTCAGAATGTGAGTCATCAGCTGCTGGTTCTGCAAATCAACGATCATCAATGTATACGTAAATAAAAGGAGAAAAATGACAAAAACAAGATGATGCGATGAGAACATATGCCAGACTACAAAGAAGACATTTAGTGTATAGCCAATGGTGAGAAGTCACACCAGTGGTGAACGAGGTGAAACAAAAGTCATGTCAACCCCCCTCCCCTCCCCTCCCCCAGCGAGAAAAATGTGTACAGGTATATGTAACTTACTTGTACAGCCAACACTACCACCAAGGCTCGGGTTTTGCACTCAGTTCCTGGTCTGAGAGAAGTGACACCCACACCAAGACTTTGCAAAGGTGGAAGATCCTAAAATGAAAAGAGACAATAACACATCGAATAAGTCATTCCCAGTTGAAACAATTTCCATATCTTGGTAAAATAAAAACTGCATTATCTGCATCCTGCACAGTTAACCTAATAGAGACTTAAAGAATGACGTTTACGTCGTTTGCAATTTGTCGCACAGACAATTTTTAGCTCCCTAAAGCTCAAGCGATGAGAACATTTAAGCAAAAAAAAAAGTGAATTATGAATCCTTACAGTCCAAGCTGGATCTTTGACAGTTCCGAGAAAGTTCTTTGAAAGAGGGAACAATGCTCCGTTTGTGTCTGTCATCATTATTAGAGAATCCTGGAAAGTAACAAACAATAAAAATTTATGATGAAGAGTTTTGAAGCAATTTTAGCTACCAAGTGTAATGTTTTTCAATTTTTTGTCCTTTCAGCTGCATGTTGTTAAGAAGACTGGTACTTTCTGTCCCTTGTCTACAACCCTGTGCGTGTGTCTTTGTTTATGAAAACAATACTTATTCCTTACATCTCCTGTTGGGTATAGCTGAATATCTTTCACTCCAGGCTGACTAAGGAAGGCTGCGCAGTCTTTTGGCATCGTTCCTCCAGGTTCGGGTTTGGAAGATGCTAAGCTGTAGAGAGCATAGCGAACGCCAGTTGACGTCTTCAACATCACATGAACTCCTGCCATGGAAGAATGTAGTAGACTAAGTAAAACAAACCAATGCGAGCTAGACATGTCATAGTAAACATATGCTTGAAAACTGAAAGTACCTTTACAGTTGACAGTTACCGCAAGAGGTCTGGTGCCCAATGGAACGGAGAGCAACTTTGGTGTCCGCTGAATACAATCAGGAATCTTATTGGCAGCAGATGACTTGACCAGCTTTAATAAAGCAAACAAGGTTTTTTAGACCCAACATCATATGTTCAAACTATAAAGGGAGATCCATATGCGTCCTTGCTTCCAGCGATGTCGATAGCGCTATCGACATCGCTGATCCTAGCAGTATACAGGCCGCGTGTCATATATGAAGTTCGTGATGGGCCTCGCTCGCCGTAAAGTCTTTGTGGCTCAGTGATAGAGCATCGGAGAGCGGAATTCAACGGTCTGAGGTTCGATTCCTCATGGGGACTCAGAATTTGTTCTTTGTCCCACGCTGGTGACAAGACAAAAGACATATTTCTCTATTTCTTTACCAAGCTCAAAACTAACCATCTTTCTTAATCTATTTATCATTACAAGATGTAGCATACCTGAAGCTCGTCCTTGCGCAGAAGCCGCACATCTTGTAAAAGAGAACTATTTTCTTCATTTAACAAAGCAGCAGCATGAAGGGAAGTGTCTTTGGGTGGGAATTTAACTGCGGCGTACGGTCCATCAACCTAACAAATTAAAACGCAACAAAACCATTAAATACACAATGTTTGGTGTGTAAAGATTCATGGCATATGTGCTATGCTTTTTTGAGTCAGCATTTTTATATGAATGATCTATTGAGCAAGATATATTCATAAAAATATTCTGTATGTTTTCACCTTGAGCACTTTTCCAACAGGTATGTTCCGCTTATCTTCTACAAAGATAACATCCTTCAAATCCCAGTCCTGAACTGATTTATCTTCAGCGGAATCTAATGATGGATCCTTTTTCCGCTCTGAAATTAAAATTGGAATGATAATGAAGTAAAAAATAATGCACTTACATTCCAAGGTACGACTTGCATTTTACCGTAGTTACAAGAATTTCAGAGTTGCCAAAAATTGAAAGCATAAAATTCCATGCATGTTCTGAAAATGTTGTGACAAGCAACTCACTCAAGCCAAGAGAGCCAGGAACATCACTATCTTGTTCATCGATAACTGGTGGACTACAGCTGGCTTCCTCATTTCCCAGTGGAAGGACTTTAAAACGGCACTTCTCATCCAAATTCCAAGCTGATTCTAACAACTGTCCCATGCGTGGAATGCCAGAGGAGATGTTGATACCAATAGAGCCAGGATGATACAGAGGACAGCTACGCAAACAGACCTGATGATCAGAAATAACAATGGAAATTACCTTGTATGATCAACTTTGTATAGGTAATAACATGATTTCGAGTGCAATTTGGCGTTGATAGGCACAAGTAAATTTTTCCAAGGCAACAAAATTGCACGAGCCCGAGGGGCAAGTGCAATTTGTAGACTTTGAAAGATTTACAAGTAGTTATCACAACAAATTGCACGAGAAATCATGTTATTACCTTAACAATGTACATAAAAAAACCATCTCAGAAAGTCAAGATAAACGCTATTTTGAAAGTTTGCGCGCGCTATTTGTAATTTGCACTCGTTTTCAGCTGATCAGAAACACGTAATGTTTTCATGTACATTATAACACACAATAAAGACATACACATGGACATTCACTTTAGCGAACACTAAATTTTCTCCCTGTCTTGGTCACTAACGGGAGATTAAAGGTTTAGTTGCCAAGTGTGTAATGTGCAAACACATACTGCATGAGTGGTTGCACTACGGATTACATTACTGTACCTGAACACCACGCACGATGCAACTAGTAAAGGTTGTGCGATTTCTTCTTGCCCTGGCACGAGCTTTTTCCAACAGTTTCTTTCTCTGCTCAAACGGCAGCACACCCCTGTGGAAATTATATGTAATGATCATCAAACAAATTGCCATTAGCTAACGTGATTTTCAATTGATTATTTTAAAGAAGAAGCAGATACTTACCACCAGTACAAGGCTCCAGATGACATTTGGGCACAAGTGTACAGTGAGCATGTGTGAATTGCTACAACTTTGTCTCCAGAGAACTCTGAGAATCCTTGGGTGGCATGCTCCAGTTTACTGGCAATAGAGCTAAGAGTTTCATCGACCCATGTAGCCACCTACAGGGAAATATCATCAAATACAAATAATTATTTGATTATTTCATACCCGATGTCATCAGCAAAGGTATTGCTAATCCTCTCATCCAAGGCTATTTAAGTATTTTCTCAATTTTCACCAATCATTCACCCATATCCACTTGTAGTACTCTTGGGTAAAGAGAGGCCCTGTAAAGAGTGAAGTGCCTTATCCAAGAACAGAACATAGATATACCAGTTAAACATCTAGAGCTTTGGAACTTGGCACGATAATCAGTTGGCAACCACTTCTCCCAGGGAGTGATAAAGTTTTCTTATGAACATTAATACAAGTGCAACAAGATCTAGAGGGCTACATGTACATGTAGGGCCAATGAGGAAACTTCTATCATAGCCATGTCAGCCAGGGCTGCTGTATGTTGTACATACCTTTCCAGTCTCTGTGAGTACAGATGCCCTTATAGAGGAAGCAGATACAGCCACAACCTTCTCATCTGCAAGACCAAGAGACCTGACCCTGGGATGATATATTGCCGCATCTTGTTCTTTGTAGGGGAGAGGATCTTCCCATTTCCATTGGTAGAGCTTCCCATCAGCCCCTACACATATCAGCTCTGAATACATGGCAGCAATGTGGGTAAAGCATTGGAAAACACCATCCTGCAGGAATAAAGGAAATATTTAATGAAGGAAATTCTACCATGCACAATGGTCTATTGCAGTCACAGCTTGTCCTGGTTTCTTTTGAATGAAGTTATAGCTACCCCTTCAATGAGCAGCTGCCAGGCAAAAACATTTTGTCTCAATTAATGATTAAATGAGATTTTTAGTTTCTTACCGTGCCTGTTTGCCACCATTGAAGTAGATCTGCCACACTCACAGGATCAGCAGAGAAACTCTGAGAAGGTACCTTGTCCTGAGGTGGTTGTTTGGGGGCACTGCCTGATGTCCCACAGTCAAGAGCCCCTCCATGGATGTTCCCAAGCCATCGGTCCCTCTCTCTCCTCAGTGCCTCCCTTTCCCTACTTCTTTCCCTGTCACGTTCTGATTCTCTCTCTGTTGCAGTTCTTGAAGCCCTGGCACTACTGTTAGGACGTCGATGAATTGTTCCATACTGTGAACTATAAAACATGTCCTCTGAAAATATTGCCTCTGGATCCACAACAAAAGATGGATCATCCACATGTACACCAGCATCTAGTAGGGACATAAGGTCATCTGGGAGAAAAAGTAACAAATACTTCTTAGTGCTTTGCAGACAGAGAAAATACATTGTTGGAAAAGCTTTCAGTGAAAATCTCACCTCCAGGAAGGTACTCTGGGTTATCATCATCATCCCCATCATCTTCGTCTCTGCTGAGAAGATTGTTCACTGCCAAATTCACATCAAGATTCTGAAATATAAATTCAAATAGCCCATTGTAAATTACAAAGAGAGAAAGGAATGTGAAAAACACTGCATATGACACAAATAAACATGATTAATTTCCCCCTCTCTCCCTCCTCATGGAATCAAAACTGAACCCTTTACTGCAAGGCTAATTATTTATCACACCTGAACAACAGGCAACTTCAAGTTTACTGTCAGTCTGTTTGACTCTTATTACTACACTATGAGCTGTCCCTTTTTTACAGCTAAGTCCATCGCATGTATCAAAAACAATCTGCAAACAATATTGAGAACTCTGGGAGTGCAATATATAAATATGACAGAGGAAACTAACTGTTCTCTGAAGCTCTCTGATGATGGCAGCCCTTGATTTCCCTTGAAGCACAACTTGAGCCTAAAGAACAAAACACAACAATACATTCAATACAGGGCTCGAAATTGCGACCGATACAGTTGCCAATGCGACTAAAACTTTTAACTTGGCGACTAAAAATTCAAGTTTAGTCGCCACTTTGGCAACTATGTTCCTTTGATAAATAAAATATTAAAGGTGAGAAACAATTTCCTTAGTCTCATTTCTGCTTTTCTGCAAAAGGAAATGCAAATTTGGTCTGTTTACCTTTAAGTTAAAACTTGAAATTGCTCTAAGATCACAACTTCCGAGACGACATTACAGTGGCGTCTACATGGTGATCGAAAAAATGAACCAGAAACAAGGGAGAGACAAGTGACTTACCTGATTAACAAGTTCTTCTGGAACAGCTGTTGGTGGCACAGCACGAGAGCCTATTGCCCACCCAGATGCTCCCCCTCTTGCACCCCTTCGTACTACACGGCCACGCCCACGCACTGGTGCACGAGCAGATGTCCTTAATGACATGGCTGATGGAGCTGAACCCCAACGACTGAAAAACAAATCACGTGACATATTGGCAAATTGAACTTTGTATGTTGCAGACAAAGTTTGGAAGAGTAATCATTTATAAAGGTTATAGAGAAGGTTTCCTCCCTTAAGCCAATCATTTAATAAAACCTAGAAAGTACCAAACCCTTTTTAAAAGGACTGACCACCAGAAAACAATCAGACATAACTTGTCCCACCTCCTCCACCCCTCAAACACACATGTGATGTGTAAGTTTCATCAAAGGAGCTCATAAAAGATACAATGGGTACATGTATTTTTGTTTACAGCCCTTGAGAAGGACAGCCCTATGCAGAGACAAATTTATCAATACCTGATAACTGGGTGTCCTGTGAGACCACTCAGAGTTTCTCCACTGTTTGAAAGAACCCAGGAGTTTTCACCTTGACCACGACTTCCACCACCAACTACCAACACAAAAGGAATTATCCATTACGCAATGATACACCACATCCAGACTCACACATTCCTTATCTATTAATTTCTGCTTTTTTAACTGTTTCTATTGTTTTTTGAGGTGTATATGCAAAACGCAAATGCAAAAGTTAACAAGTGAAAATCTTCCAAACCACTCTCCTCATAATTCCTTAAAACAGCTGTTGTCAGGATTTGTTAGAGATCATAGCAGTTTTATCTTTAGTCATGATTCTCATAACTTGATTCATTGCTAGAGGAGAAAATTAATCCTGATCACTCTAAGGGCTTCCTGATATAAACCAGCATTGTGAGTACAAAGATTGCAAATCAAACACACCTGCATGTAGAACTATGTGAGATGCAGACCTTGCAGCAGTATTGCTGTTATCTTCTTCCCTATAGGGGCAAAAACCAAAAAAACAGTAACTACTATGTACAGTAATAACTTATACAGAATAATACAAATCACTTCAACCTGTCCAGTTATACAGGGAAATTTGACCTTTTAGGTTTCCAGTCACGAATACTTTACAGAGGACTTTGTAATACACAAGAACATGTTTATATAGTTATTAGCTCTCATTTTGCATCAAAATCTTGGTCAAAATACTTACACAGTTATGTCTCTGGATGACAGATCCAGCTTGTCTGGATGAAGAGTGAAAGGAACACGGCAAACTTGTCCATTCTAAACCAGAACACACTTATCACTAAAATTGTACTTAATCAGCACTATAGTATGTTCTTGTTCACATTATCATGTAACATGTAAATTGACAACGTGGTGATAAAAATCTCACATGAGAGAAACAAAAAAACCTACACAGCTACCACAGTGAACCTCAACTTTTGAAGCACGAAATAACCCTGAGTATTACTATCACTACTCATTCTAACCAATGTAATATCATGGCAAAACTGACCAATCAGTTTACTTGACTTGACTCAAAACAATAGCACTTCACTTGACTCTGATAATGACTTCCCATAATGTGTTAGAACATCAGTCACTTTACCAAAAAGTCCTTCTAAGGACTGCTCTCATCCAGATAATCAGACTTCATGATCAAACGTTACTCCAAGGTTAAAAACCATTCACTGCCTTAAAAGAACATTAGCTGGTAGGAAATAAGTGGGTGCTAAAGGCACAAGGATGTATTCTGTTGACATTGATTTCCTTGTGTCCACCCTTTCACCTTGGGACCTTATTTTTAAATCCCCTTACTGTCTGCCCTATAATTCTCATGACATTAGTTTGGAGAACTTGGTATTGGATCAACTAACAATCCCCTAATTGATTTTTTCCTATACTCTCATCACCTTGCCTGCTTGATATTACACTGGTATTGTAGGGAGAAATTATGTCTTATCAGTTCTAGAGTGAAAGGGTTAAGTAGGTGGGAAAAACACTGGGTGCTGATGCCTCTGGAGAAGACATGATCCTGCTAAATCATTTTTTTTTATAGAAAACTCTGTATTACTGACCTCCAAAAGAAATGCAACATGCCTTGGTCCAACCACACATTCTTTTATCACTTGATCCTTAAGTGCTTGAAGAACTGGAGAACTGATGAACAGGAAATACAAATTAAAAAACTCCTTGAATTGGACAGCACTCTTTGTATCTAGGGAGCTTGTTTCCTTGAAACAACAGAGGTTAGCTTTTTGTTTGCCATGGGAATTACTCTACAGCAACGAAACTCTAGAGCACTGACCAAGGGGAACCTTCACTGCTCTTAGTGCACAGGAAGAATATGTTAAGGCAACAGAAATGAACACAGCCACCCATTCCTAATAGAGATTTTGCCATAGAAAACAAAACACAACAAACAAAACATTCAGTAGTGGGAGTTTTCTTGTTCTAATCTTGACCTAAAAACCCCAGCTGATAAATCATTTTTGTTGGTCTTTGTTGAAATCTTGGCCTGATACACGCCATTCCTTTTCGTAAGGTTGAACCGTATAATCAACTTCCATATCTTCTCTACTACTTGAGCACTATGTATCACAACTCACAGTAGAGCCTGCTGAAGTTAGGTATGCATTGCAATCAGACATTATTTCAAGGGCATTTCAGTGCTGACTGATACAAAATAACAAGAGATGTGAGAGATTTACAAGAGCCAAATGAGAACTCGTTACCAGTCTACGAGACACTCTTAAAGACAAAATAAGACCACTTTAGCTCCCAAAAAACTGAGTTTACATTTTTTTAAATTTTTTTTTACCGAGATTGGTTTGTACCTATGATAAACTAAGGAAATATGTAAAAAAATTCTTGTTATAGGTACTTTAACTAAAAACGCTACAGTTTGAAAAAAATAGGAAACCTTTCACGTGTATGCTAGCTGTGTAGCTACATCTGTAGAGATATTAGAACGAATAAAACGTTTTAAAGGACTCGCATCTTTCATTCTTGTTAACATATTTGCACTCGTTGCAGACGCAAAAAGGGAAAAGGATAATTAAGAAAGCTTTTATAAAGAAACATTAAGAGAACTAAAGGTAAGCTTCTCAAAGTCTAGAGGTTTTAACGGCCAAAAACATGTGCAACGAAGAGAAAGCATGCATGAATAATTTTTAACTTCTGTTCGGAAGGAAAAAAATCGGACTACATTTAACAACACACATGAAACCACTTTAAGGCAAATCAAGTGAAGAAGTCCCCACGTGCAACAGAAAAACTTCAACACCGAACCTAAGTTTATATAAAAAACATACAGAGCACGTTTTTGTTCGCCATTTTCATCTAAACTAGTCATGCAGGGAGTTCTTTCATAAGCAAAATGTTACCTCAAGAAACCACTCTTTTCCTTTGACTCTGAAACCTCCTTTAGCCTAAAAATTAAAACAGTAAAAGGATCAATGGCGAAAAAATACTCTACTCTTACGCTTATACGAGGATTAGCGGACAAACAAGTACAACCCTCGTTGAAATGCACCGAAATAAACGCATATCGCAAAATTGCTTTGAGCTACCTTTCGTGTAGCTCTTCCACTGTTCCCGGCAGAGGATGTACAGCGATGTGAATAGCCGGCATGATGCTGATAAAGGAGATCAGAAAACTCTACAACATTGATATTAATGCTGAGTACTTCTTTTTCGACGATAGGAAAACTGCTATGAATGTTGATGATTTGAGCAGAGGAAAGAATATTCTCTTAAAGAAAATTGGAGTCCAGTCTCCTATCGGTGCAAAACGCCATCAAGGACTTGGTCACTCCAATCCGACCGATATAGTCAAACAAAAGGATCGAGGCGATGAGACTTTGTACAAAATGTTAAAAATTGGATTTCCAAGAAAGCATATAGTTCTAGGAGACAGGGCAAGAAGAAAGATTATGGCTCTCTCGCAACCGTTCTGTCAGGTGTCACGGAGCATTACGTGACATACTACTGAAGATCGGCTGACTGCGACAAGGCCTGATAAGGTATAACTCTCCAATCTGAATTTAAAGTGAAAAATGTCAAATCCTCTTTAAAGTCTCTGGCCCTTACACTCTCGATTAACCTTTTAAGGGTGTTAGTGGTAATCACTCTTTATCATATGTTTGGCCAAGAGCTTGAGCATGGCAGAAAATTGTGTAATGATAAGGACAATGCTCAGTACCATAAAGAACCGCACCTACATCTATTTCGGTGGAAGATCCTAACTGTTTGGCTACTGCCCTCTGGCTATAGATTGAAATATCTGCGTTAAATCATGCGTCTGGGCGATTACAATGTTTTCTTACACAAAATAAATATATAACGGGTATTAACAAACCACCAGGAACACGTGTTTTCAAATACTGGGGATGAAATCATGAAAGTTGGAGAGGGGGTTAAATAACAAGAAGAAAATTTGAATCTGAATTGCTTCATGCCGGTTACACCTTCATGTTATACATTTTTTCATTCAATTGACAGCAGAGTCAATTTCAAAAGTAAACCAAACATCATTTATTGCCATGAATAAATATTTACAGTCAAGTACAGGTATAATATATATAAATTTACATCTTGCAGCGTCAAAATTTGTGAGATATCCTACATGCACAGTTTAAACTTAAGCCCAGGAGCAGCCTTGTGTGTGAATTTTCCATACCACACTTGCGATTTTACATCTGTAAATGTTCCCTGACCTTCAAGTCTGTAACAGAAAAAACAACAACATGCAACATTAGAAAATGTCTGCAGAAATTTTAAGGTGATGGTACCAAAATGTTCATGAAATCTGAAGATGCTATCCCATGACATTTTAGCTCCTGGCTGACCAGATAACATGTAATGGGCAAATTTACACATGTATCTACTATAACCCAATTTTCACATTTTAAAACCAGAAACTAATTTTAAAAAAAAATCAGCACAAAACTCCAAGGGAATTAATGGCATTGTTAAATACCTAGACTTTCACTCAACAAAATTAGCACTGTGATTGGTTGATTCTTGGTCACATGCCCCTGATAAAATTCAAATGTATGATCCAACCAGGATATAATTACACAGTTGTTGCCCACAAGCCAAATACAACGGCATGTTTTTGCCATATGATTGTTTAAAGGAAATATATCAAAGCACTTAATGTATGGTTGCAAGGGAAACTAGTTTGTTTTGTTTTCCAGAGAGACCTGATATTTTCTGAGACTCTCTGGAAAAAAAGACCAACTGTTTCTCTCGGAACCATACATTAAGTGTATAATATTTGTGCTTTTGTGTTTCCTGAGGGCTCCTCCAACTACATGTGTCAATTGTTTCATGCCGTAACTCAAAAAAAATCAAAGTTTGCCTATTTAGTTTGGGAGACACCCAGATAATTATCTAATCCCAATGACTTTTGGAAGGCTTACTTGTTCTCATTAAAGTTCCCCTCATAAAATGATCCATCAGGCCAAGTGTACTTTCCAAATCCATGAAACATGTTGTTGACCAACTCTCCCTGTGAGTGAGAGAAAATTTACATCATATATAACAAAATAATACCTGCATTTCATTACAGGTAAACTTACCCAATTGGAACAGTTCTATTATTGCTCAGTGTATGGAAATGTATTCATTAAATGTTGGCCTTGAATTTACACTATTCTCAATGAAATTAATAATGCAGTATAATTGTGAGAAAAACTATCTATAAATGCCACCCTCTGCTTTAGGCTGCACTCAACCTGGAAAATACAACATCTATTCATTCCACGGGTTGTGAGAAACTAGAATATCAAGTGTGGCATGACTCATGCAGTAACCAAAACAATACTTGGAAAGTTATACAAAAAATGGCTAAACATTCAAGCTTTGAACCAGTTTCCATGATGCACAATATTTAATACTAATGCTGGAACCTGGAAAAATTCTTTTGATAGAAACCCCACCATCAAATAAACACTGCCCTTGAATAAATTGCAGAATGTTAACAATAAGAATTGAATACAAGCTATGGCATTAACCCTTTGACCCTTTGGAGTGATTGGCTTCTAATTTCTCCTTGCAATATCAACCCTAAATCAAACAGTGAGGTCATGAGAATATAAGAAATGATCACCAATTCAAGAAGCTCTTGATTATTTAACAAATTCTCCATGTCAGAACCTCAGGAAATATTCAGAAAACAGTAAGGAGAATAAGTATACTGATGTAAGGGTGTAAAGAGTTAACCTCTAAGCTACCAATCATTTGTGGTAAAAAAAAAACCAAACAAACAAACAAGACATGATGATGGTAAATAAGATGTTTTAATACCTCGTATATGGCTCCTGATGGATGAAGAAGTTTCCCTAAAAAATAAGACAACAGTCTATTCTGTGTTCATAGGAAGATGGAGAAGCAATCTTGAATAAAGAATTAGCAGACAAATTTCCTTGTTTTGTTTGCTTATTTCAGTAAATAACATCATTGAGAAAACTTTTATCCTTTAACTCCAATGAGTGACCATTGCAGAATTTTTCCTTAAAATATCAACACAGTATCAAATGGACAAGTGATGAAAACAAAGAAAAATATCAATTAAGAAGTTAGTAATTGATCTAATATCAAATTCTCAAATAACCATCGTAGGATTGTTTGGTAGACAGTGAGGAGAATTACTAAATAAAATAAAAAATGAGATCTTAGGATTGAAAGGTGTTCTGATCCTTTGGACCCTGATCCATAAGAGTCCTTCATCAGTAGTGTGACCGGATTTATTAAGTAAATTTTCGCGGTGAAACGAGAAAGGGTTTTCACCAGCGAGCACGACAATACAATGACAATCCCTAAATCACATGGAAAATCAATACCATGACACCTTGCTACAATGCTAAACTGTGTGGTAACGCTAGACGCGTGACACGCGTGACAGAACAAAAGGTTTAACATGACCATAGAAAACAACAAATGATCTTAGAATACAAAATCAGGTCTTCACTCCTTCAGAACTCACCTTGTCCATTCATCTTGTCTCCACTCCAGTTACCATAGTAACTAAGTCCATCAACTGTTGTATGGGTACCATAACCTTGACGCAATAAGCCTTCATCTGCCTGGATGTATTCACCATCTACAAAGGAAGCCAATTTTATTTGCCAAATTGAAACCTGCTAGGGTTTCAAGGAAAGGTGTCAATATTGACAGGTAACGAGACATTTGCGAGAAAGTAACTGAGGTAAACAAAGCAATCTGGGAGCACACAGTGTTAAAAAATATGATAACACAAAGATACCATTTCAGTTTGGTATATTCTCCTGATCAAAGCTGTGTCCCTATATCTGATTATCAGTCTCAACTATTCTATAGAACTTACTTTAACTTATATTCATTTATTTTTGATATTTAGACAGGCTTGTCCAGTTCAACTTTAAATCTGGTTTAAATGAGGGCCTAAATTTCTCTTTGAGAGAAAAGCATGCCTCATGAGCTCACAGAAAAGGGCGCTATATAAATTCTTGTATTATTATTATTATTATTATTATTATTTTTATTAATGTCTCCTGCTAACCAGTAAAGAGAAAATGCAAGAGACCAGGTCTATGGTTTATTTTCCTGATCCAATGATAAGACAAAATTGTCTAACCATTGGCAGATGTCATAGTATAAAGGAGGCACATTCTCCCCAGTAATATAGAAACCTTAAGTTTTGGCTCGGTCTGGGGCTTAAACCCCTTCCTCAACAGTCCACAGCTCTTTAGCATGAGATAACCAGGTATGGTGCTCACCATATTTATCTCCATTGGGAAACATGTATACACCACTTAGTATCGTTGCACCTAAGATTGAAAAAAAGCAAAACAATGGCTATATTGAAAATTTGAAACATTGGTAGACTCTTGAAAAGAAATTGCAATAAATTAAAAGAATATGAACCCTGAACAGGAGACAATATAAGATTACTGATAAAAGATATTAATGTAGCTATATCTTTAAGATAACTATTACTAAGATATCAGAAAAAAATTACTCAAGTCTACAGCTTAAATGACACAATGTTCAGGAATATGCTTGTTGTGTGAATGACTTTCTAGAATTTCATCTGCACACAAACAAACAATCGCTTAACATGTGCAACTTGATCTTTACCAGCATCCGCCTTCCCTCCTTTTTTCTCTGTCTTCTTGGTAGCAGCTATTAAATACAAACGCCAGAAAATTAAAACAAAACAGGACAACAATATTAAGTATCTCGTACAGTCAGTGTAAGTGCAAGTCTCGATCGAAGATATTCCTGCAGAAACCTTCCTTCAAATGGTAGCAGGGATATTTTTCTATGAAACAGTTATAAACTGTTGTAATTTTAAGGTTACCTGGCATGATTTCCTCTGTTTTGCTGACAAGTTAATATCTTTTAATCAATGTCACTCTACACTCACAACAACCGCAAATTTACCTCCATAGCGATGAAACTAACAATGCATCACGGGAGTTTTCCTATCACCCTTTGCGATTGGCCCAAAGTATCAGAACTATCACTTTTTTTGATTGGTCAAAAGAAAGTAAGGAGATTTTTGACTTCCATTTCGTCATTCGAGAACGAATCGAGCCTTCAGTCACGATGGCTAAGGTAGACTTCCTAGAATCTTAAATCCACGAACGAAGATGCAATTCATCGTAGTAAAATATGGTTCTAAAGGATTCAGCCCAGGAGCATGATAAAGATGTTCATGGGTTTACGCAATCAAAATTCCTGGCAGTCAAAGAAGGACTCGAACGAGAAGTTGATGTTGAGCCGGCAAAGCCAATTTTTCCCGGTGGCAAACAAGTCAAACATGTCGTATCTGGAGGAGTTGCAGGCGCTTTGTCACGAACTTGTGTTTCGCCTTTAGAAAGAGTGAAAATTCTTCTACAGGTTGGCTTCAATTCACTACAACGAGATAGTTTTGAGTAAAAGTATGCTCATATCTATCTGAATTATTTCCTTTTCAGATTCAAGTTAAGGATCCAAAATTTTCAGGCGTTGGTGCAACTTTGATCAAAATAGGAAGAGAGGAAGGGTTAAAGGGTTATTTTAAGGTGATCATAATTTATATCAATAGCTATAAAAAAAACTTATATCAATATCTATTTTTAAAAAACAAATTTAGAGGCTGATGGTATTCTGGGAAAAATCATGTGTCTACCCCCTCCTCACCCCATCCTACGAGGGGGTGCTCATGCTCCCTTGCCTAGTAATAAATATATCTTAAAGCAACAAAGGGAAGATTTTGTCAGGGAATGGGGTGAGGAGAGAGAGTATAGGGAGAGAGGGACAGGTCATGTGAAGGTGATATTCTTGATGTTAATTCATTATATTATTCAGAATCTGTTTGCAAAAACTGTATCTCTATTTAAAGATAAAAATCCAGTTTATCACGTTGTTTCAATCATCAAATTTATATAATCAAATAAACTCCCAGTTATACTGTACTCATTTGTATCTCTCTATAGGGTAATGGAACAAATGTTCTTAGAATTATTCCGTACTCAGCTGTACAATTCGCTTCATATGAAGAATTCAAGAAGGTGTAGTAATCGAACATTTATTGATTATGTCTTGGAAGGTTTATGTACTCTAAATATAGGGCAATAAGTGAATTAAAATGGAAAGATTTACTGGTATGTGAAAATTGGGAGCATAGATATTTAAAAAGCATAATTTCACATCTTTTGGAAAACATGGATAGGACATTTCAATCTTCTTGGTACTTCCTATTTTCCCACAACAGCTTGTCATCTTGGCACCAATTTTTAAGTATTATTTTATTACATTTTCAGCTTCTGAAGGTTTCAGAAGATCTTCAAAACCAAACTCCTTTACAGCGATTAGTTGCTGGAGGTTTGGCTGGGACAACATCTGTTATTGCAACTTATCCTCTTGATCTTGTAAGGTAACTTACTGCCTGTTCTATTGTTATATTCAGTAACATAACCTTCCAAGTTTAGCAAACTTTGATTATATTAATCCTGCATTCAAGAATGATTAAACTACATAACTGTATGTGGGAGGCTAGAAGCAGAAAGTGGATCCAGGAATTTTCCCAGGAAGGGGTGTACCACTCAGGAATGATGTAACTGATAGGTGACGCAAACAATTGTTTTTGAAGAATACCAGTTATATCAGTAAGCTGAACATTACCTCAAGAGAGGAGGGGAGGTGTACCCCTGCACCTTCCTCCAGATCCATCGCTGTGAAGCAACTTGGAATATTGAAATTCTGTCTGGCTAGGGTGCTAATTCGGCCCAAGTTAATGCCTTCACTTCCAGATGTCATTAGTAATCATCCTTACTGTCTGCCATACAGTTCTTTTGATGTTAGTTTGGATAATTTGGTATTGGATCAAATAAAATTTCCCAAATTGATATTTTTCTCCTTTTTAAGCACTTGTCTGCTTGTTATTGTATTGATATTGTTAGAAGAAATTCTGTCTCAGTAACTCATGAGAAATACAGGGTTTGAGAGCAATATTTTGTTGGATTTCCTTGGCAGTATTAGAAGCCTGGTACCCATGTAGAGAAATTAACTGCCCCAAAACACAACACAATGACTCTGTACCTTGGGTTGCAACTCAGCGACATTTCTCACTTTATATTGGCGATTAGTATTTAGTATTTTTAAAAAGTCTATGGACTGTCTCTTCACAGAACAAGACTTGCAGCACAATGTGAAGGGGCAGAGAGAAGATACAGGTATTAAAATCCTTTCTTAAACCATAGTGTACACCTTAACATCAGTATGCATATTCTCCAAACTGTTCTCTATACATTTCCTAAGGTGTAGATAAGGAGAACTTGTAGAGCATCTGTAGTTGGTGATCTTTTCCTTTATTCTTGTGACCATATTGTTTGATTCAGGGAGATATTGTAAGGAGAAATTAGATGTGAGTCCACTTTTAGGATGAAACTGGTGTATCATTTATACTGATTATAGACAAGGTGAATTCAATGATTTATTTATATATTTATCTGTCTATTTATTTATGACATGATCTTACAGGAATATTTTACACGCATTTCAAACAATTCTGAAAGATGAAGGAGGACTTATCAGTGGTTGTCTTTACAAAGGACTTCCTCCAACTGTCATGGTATTGTATAATAAACACCTCGATGTAAAATAATTATGCAAGATTTTGCACAGTGACTATGCTTTGTAACTATTACAATATGTATTTGTTTCAGTTAAGACACACAAACATGTACTGCCTATAATACTAGTAGTATCAACTGAATTGAAAATGTAAATTGGCCACGGGAAAGAGATTAAAAGTTGAGTTTAAAAGCATACAATATAAGGGTAAGGCAAGATAATAGTTTATAATCTCCAGGGTAAGGACAATGTTGGCCACAAATTTCTTTCGCTTATAGAATAAAGATACAAATGCCAAGACTGTTTAGACTTTAAATAGCGGGCACGGCTGGAAGTTAGAGTTAATTGGTCAAATAATAACATATGGGTAATAAAGACTAAGTAATAATTTTGTAGAGAAACAGTTGTGAAGTCAGCTCTTCATATTCTTGTATATCTAATTTCACTGAATACATATTTAACAATGTAAAGGTCCATTATGCAGTCAATCTTTTTTTCTTTATCAGCTCAAAACCAAAATTGATTTTCACTAATGATACAGCCAGTGTGACTCGGCTGCCTTAATTTTTTTCCCCATTGACCTTCTAAATTTTGCTGCATGTGACACTGATTGTAGGTGATGGCACATTCAAGTTAACACAAAACCTTATTTATTTATCATCGATGGCTCTGACAAAGGGCTAATGTTAAAAAGGTCAGCTTGGTGGCCAAATTGTGATATCAACTCAGTTGATAATACTAAATTATCCCACTATACTCTCCCACCGACGCTGCACAACAGTTTCTCTAGAAACTTACCTCCTCGATAATACCACAGTTTTGCAATCGTTTTTGCAGGGAATTGCTCCCTACATAGGCTTGAATTTTGCTGTTTATGAAACTTTGAAAGGTACTGTTTCACCTATCTTGTCTCTATTGTAACTCTGAAGGTTTTCTAACATTAGTACAATAAGTTAATGGCACTAAGACTCAGAAAGCCTGAACTACATAGTATTACTCTTTTCATATATAGGTTATATCTTTGGTTATGAATCATTAGCTAATGTAGCAGGATATCATAAGAAAGATAATAACTTTTAAGTTCACGAAAGAACAAAGCCAAAATTTTTATTCCATCAACTTAACATGGGTGTGTGGTAAAAACATCAGAGTCCTTTGTCTTTGTGAGGTATCAAACCTCAGACCCTTTGATTCCCAGTTTTTTCTTAGCCCCATGGTTGTAATGAAACTAAGACCAAATTTCTTTATTGGTGATGAATGAGTCATTTTGTTATTTTTCATTTTAGATTTTGTCCTGGGGCATTTAATTGTCAGAGCACGGGGAGCAGAGCTGAAAAGAATGGACAAAGATAGGGAATTACCTGTTGTGGTTCGTCTCATTTGTGGTGGACTAGCAGGAGGTATTTCTCAAACTGGTGAGTATCACTGTAACTAACCTTAATTCAATGCAGAATTTTGTTCTCAAGCTGATGAAACATGCTTTGTAATTACTTTAACTAGAGTCATGCCATTTTTGTCAGTTAATCAAAGACATACTGCACATGTACACAATAATGCATCTTCAACCCTCCACTCTCAAGGTCTCATTGGTAATCCTCCTTACTGTCTCCCATACAATTCTTATGATGTTTTAGATTTGAGAATTTGGTATTGGATCAACTAATAATCCCCCTAAATTATATTTTTCTCCATTCTCATGATTTATTTGCTTGTTTTTGTTTTGATGGTGTAAGGAGGAATTCTATCTTTGTCAATCATCAGAGTTAATGGGTTAACCCTTCCACTCTCGAAAAAGACCAGAAAGTATTTTTTTGGCAAGATATAAAAAAAAAAACAAATTGTGTAATTATGAGCAAAGAAGGAATATAATGGCTGAGAATAGAAAAGTTTAAAACAGACTGGGAATCTAAATTTTATATGAGTTAGGTATTTCTCAAACCAGGTAACCCTGTATTTTTCCCAGGCTGGTCAGTTGGGTATTTCTCAAAGTAGGCATCTAAACCAGTTTTCTGATTCCTTTACTTTTAATTAATTATGTTTGTTTTCAGTAACTTATCCTTTAGATGTGGTAAGAAGACGAATGCAAATGAAAGGGATCAGTGGGGACCTGTTTGCATACACCTCTACTAAACATGCATTCACAACCATTGTTCAAGTGGAAGGAGTAAAAGGTTTATACAAAGGAATGTGGCCCAATCTGCTCAAGGTAACACTTGAAAGTCACCATCATGAAATCCTCAATAGTAAGAGAGGGGGAGGATTACTCCTTGGAATTCTTGGTAGTGGTTTGCTGCTCAGTTTAGTCTTACAACTGAAATCATCTCAACCAATCAATTTCACTCACAAACTCCTCACTAAACTCTGATGATTACTTCCACCCAGGTTGTTGAAACAGCGATCTGTGTCACTCACTGACAACATTTCAGGACTGCTCTCAACCAGACCACCTGATCGACCATTGTGTGAATAGTTCAGAAAAATGATTGGTATCACTATTTATTATGTTGTTTGTGTCTTTCAACAGGTTGCCCCACTTGTTGGAATCCAGTTTGTAACTTATGAAATAACCAAGGCCTTCTTGTATGGCCAAGGACTTCAACTCCCCTGGAGATAACAAGGCGACATGCGTTTATCCTTAGAGTAATTGCCTTTAATGATAACAAATTAGAGCTGAAAACCCGGGGTTCGTGAAGTGAAGACTTTATACCTGAAACAAGCAGATATTCGAATTGTCCATTTCGTTATTTAATACCAACTGATAAAAATTCAAGCTACTGCTTTGTATTTTTTAAGAAGCAATTGATATTTAAGGTTGCTGTTAAGTTATGCTGTTTCCCTTTAGGAAAATGTGGTGTTAAAGACACTAATCATACAGAAAACTACGCACAATGATCAGGGGTACAACACAGTCACCATCTGAAGTTATTTTTATTTTTTGCACCTACTTTTCCATTCCTTTCCACAAAGCGAGAGCTTAACGCATGTCCTGGCGTAGGGATCTTCTTTACATGTCTGTAGATAAGCACAGTTCCTAAATACTTTTCTTAACTAAATTGTTAACTAATCAATCGAATTATTAAATTAGCCTTAATATGCGTGACATTAGAGTTTTCCTTATCCTTGCCACAGCTTTTAAAAGTCGCACCCCTACCTTGCAGATTCTACGGACCCTATGTATTTTACAGACAGTACATCCCCCATGTGGTTAATTTCCGTCGGTGTTTCTATCTAAGATGGAGAGGCTTAGCGGATACGGGTTTCGTGTAGGGTATCGCTTTCATCAAACCTCTACTTAATATGACCTGCGTACTCATCGAAAGAGACCCATCTCTCAGGCTCTGCGCGGATTACGATGCAAGAGAAAACGTCTGGTAACCAAGCTACACTCTCCCATTGTCGATCATCATGAAGAAAAAAATTTCCCTTCACAAATTCTCTTAGCAAGGGAAAAATTGGAATAAAACATGAATTAAGATATCTCAGCCTATCATTAATATTCATCTAATTTTGCAGTTTACTTCAGTGAAGAAGGTTAAGGCGCCACCACAGCCAGAAATATTTTCAGTGCGATTATAGTGTATAGGTTTCCCCGAGGGTCCATTTTAATCACTCGCTATGAGTTGATAGTTAGTATATTATCCATTATACGGCAAAAACATTCAGAGTTTCCAGAAAAAAAAAACAAATTGCGGGTACGTCCTCGTTTATCTCAAAGTGGAAATGATTAACGTGAGGTTACTCATCCCCCTCGGACCCGCCTTCGTCGGAGCTTGACTCAAAGCTGAAGGCAACATTTGGGTTTTCTGTGAAAAACTGTTGAAGCTCGTCGATTATTCTGAACTGCAAGTGTAGAAACTTTATCTCAACGTTAAGTTCTGCCATGCTTTCTTTGTACTTTTCTGGTGTTGTGATGGATTTTTCCAAGAATTTGATCAGCTGTGTAACCTTCTCGTGGCTCAGGAGGAATTCTGGAACGGGTAGAGGCTGACTGTAAATCTCGTCCGATAGAACAAGATATTTTAAAATCTCTGTCATGGCAAGTGGGTGAGTTTTCGAGCTGTCCATGAAATCTGCCAGGTTCTGCTCAGATGGAACTTTACTCGGTGCATCAAGTTTCGCCATCATTTGAGCGTTCAGTGATTCCAACCAGGCGTTGATTGGGTAGAACGATTTGTATGTAAACATGAAGTTGACGGGGAAATCCGAGGTCGTTTCAAACGTGTCCGAGCCCAAAACTGGTGCCTCCGCCATATCTTCATCCAACATAGACAAACCATTCTCTAATGTAACTTTAAGGCTCTTGTCGTCCATTTGCTGGAGGGTGTTGGACCCACTAATGAAATAATGCGGACAGTGCTTCTTCTTAATGCAGGTTCTCAGGTCTTCCATGAGGTCTTTTACGCGGTCACCGATCGTTGCTTTGGTCCACTGATCGACAGGCACGGTCTCCAGTGCCCACAGAAAGAGAGTTTTTGGAGTGTAGGTAGTTATCACTGAATCCAGCTTGATGTATCGGGAGAATAAATACTTAAAAATAAGGTAGCACATCTTCTGCTCGTCTGTGATGGAGTTCATCAGGGTTCTTTCTGCCAGCGAGAATGAGTACCTCCATTGGGTCTGGGGGAAATTACTACCCTCTGCAGCTTCCGCCATTTCACTGTTACTTGGGGTCACTGAACTTTTTACTGCTGCGTCAAACTTTGGAACAATGTGACACCCATCCTGTATCACCTTCATGATAAGTTCCTGTGATGGCCAACGTGATGGCCTGTCCCTCGTGCACCATTCCTTGGCACAGCTGGGCCATTCTTTACAGGGCACAGACAAACTGACGTCCTCTGTGAGAAAGAGGCACCTCCCTTTTTGGGGACTTAAGTCTCCCATGCACATGACCACGTGGACTGCTGGCCCTGCCTGTCCCACGTACTGGAGGTAGTCCCCAAGGGATATGCAGTCTTCTTCGTTGTATGGTTTATCGTTGCTGTGGTGTTTCTTCATTCTGTGGACGTTTAATATGGCCGTGATGATTGTTAACACGTTGTACATCTGTTCAATGAGAAGCTCTGAGGATAAGAGTGTGATTTCTTCATCTTGGACACACAGACTCTGCAGACCTGGTACCCAATCCACATTTGGAGGGACTACCAATCGGGCATAACCAGGAGGCATCGAAGGGAGGACTTGCAATTGTACATGCTCCTCTGGGGACTTCAAATCAACTCTCTGCGGTGGATTTTCGCTGGCGGAGATATCCTTAAAACAGAGATTATAATCACATTCAAAAGAAAAACCAACATCTCTCATAACATCATCATCCGAGTCTATAGGTTGTCTTATTGGTTGGACGATAGGCACATCTTCTGGCATGCTTCCAACCCGTTGCCCATCAAATTTTTGACCTGCTATGAAGCAGTTGTCCAGCCCAAGGGATTCACTGTGTTCCAGAAGCATTTGTGTTGTTCCTGGCATGAGATGATTCAGCACATGATGTAAGTTGGCCTTGACATGTCCAAAACAGGTCTGTTTAACTATCGTCAACATGGTGTAGATGTTGAAGTTCCAAGGACTGTACGGGACACCTTCTGGGTAGTCTATTTCAAAGGGACCTCCTGATCGTCCTTCAGCCATCACTGTTAAAAAATAACTTTAGTTAAGAGGTTTAATAAAACCGGCCTAGTCGCCACGATCCACAGAGCATAGAATAGAGTTCCCGTATTTCTATTCATGTGATTAAGGACTGGTAACCCACCCCACCCCCCTCAATATTTCGTCAGCTTTCAGTAACTGTTTGAGAAGAAAGGCATTTGAGAGTACAAGATAATTTGTTTTTATCAAATGAGTTGATAATGTAAATAAGCTACCATTAGCAGTTTTTTAAGTAATTTTTCGAGCGTTAGCCCTTCCTCAGTGCGAATAAAAGGAATTGGGGGTTGTGTGTTGATGAAATACAGAAAACAGGACATGATTTTATCTGGCCAGGTCTCGTTCCGTTATTCCGTTACTCTGTCGCCAAATTAAGAAAATAATAATCCTAAACAAGGCTTGGACCGAGAAGGAAAAAGTTGCCTGTACCTCACTTGTCTAAAGTTCTACTTAAAATCATTTTCCTTTCAATCTTCAAACCATCAATAGTTAAGTCATTGTAAGTTAAGTCGCCATATTTTCAATTGTTTTGCGACAGAGAAATTTGCTCGAAGAAGCAATCGTGGCAAGGATGAAACGCAATTTAGACAACTGTGGAAAATAAACCAAAGGATATTTCGGGGAATTCAGAAAGCGAAAGAGATAAATAAATTGTATCGTAAAGTGTTTATCAACAGTGGACATGGAATGAACCGTTGATGATCTCTGTTATGATGTGACGCAATTTTAAATAAAACAGTTACAGTTATGGCCGGAGACGAACAAGATATTCAATACCTCATTACGATCATTTGTTCACACTAGTTGTTTTGCAAAGATGGTTATTTTTCCGAATGTCTTAGCAACTCAGAATACAGTAACAATGAGGCTACCCTAGCGTCGTGCCGGCATAAATTAAGAATTGTCGGACAGCTGGTGCTTTGAAACTAAAAGCCAATGTTTGATTAAGTATGAAGAAGCACATTGATTCACATAAAGGAGCCTTTTTTCATCTGAAAGATCAATGACTTTATAAGGAAGTGAATTCATCTCATCTTTGGCCCCAAGATACGTTATAGAGAAGGTAAATACATGTAAATACGATCAGGCT
Source organism: Pocillopora damicornis (assembly GCF_964200805.1). Classification (NCBI taxonomy): domain Eukaryota; kingdom Metazoa; phylum Cnidaria; class Anthozoa; order Scleractinia; family Pocilloporidae; genus Pocillopora; species Pocillopora damicornis. The sequence continues at coordinate 40,513,052 of NC_142670.1, read as the reverse complement.
CGGTGAACGTCAATTTAATCGATGAATAACAGATATACCACTAGTGCATTCAAACATTTAATCAGTTCTGACTATAAAATAGCTCCCTTTTTATACTAAGGCAGCGATTTTTCGTGGAACTACTTCCTATTCCAATAATATTAACTGAGAGGCAAATGTAACTTAAATGACAGCTAGATCACAAATCCCTCTGAGACAGCCACGTCACCGAAGTCGCTGTGAAGGTCGACTTCACATCACGGAAAGCGCTAGATGGCGCACATGATAAAGTGACACATAATATGTTTAACGAAGCGTTCGTTGTTCTTGGAGTTCCGCTTAAATGTTGACCAGAAAATTTACATGTATTTTAGTTAACTGTTACTTGTTGGTAATATACGAGCTTACCTTCGCTTGAGATCAACAACGTACGCGTACGCGTATACCTATGGCGGAAGCAGTCACGGTAAGGAAGTTCGGCCTCTGGAAACTAGATTTATCTCTTTAACCAATGAAACGGTGAATTCGATTCTCTTTGCCTCATCGGTATCTCAGATTGAACACTATTCAAATTTTGGGAATTAGTTTTTCTGAGAATTTCGGTTTAGTGTGGCAGAAGAAAATCGTTTAAGTCAGCTCTCTATACGGAAGCTTTTGATTGGGTGTTTGAACAATATTAAGCATCACGGGGTGTTTTTCTAGTCACGCTAACAAATCGGGTTGATTCTCATCGAGTCTATTTCCCACTCGTCTTTCTCTGTCAACCTATTAATGCACAATAATGAATAGAATGAGGAACATTTTATTGACGCTTATCGATCGTTGGGAGATGGTCTTAGACCAAAACTAATTCATAAAAACACCTCGGTAAGACCATAACATTATTTGAATCAACGGCGTACATCAGTCTTTTTTTTTTCCACTCTGCGTTTCCTATGAGATGTGTTGCAATGACTAGTGAGATAAAACCATGTTCATTTTGTACCAGGGAGGCAAATTGGACTTTAAGGAACAAGTGCCGTAATCCTTCGAGATAACTTATTCAATCTAGATCTGAATCCAGACAAGAGTTACATCTGACCCACCGCGCACTGTGGTCCTGTAAAACCTTTTTCTTTTATTCGTAGGAAGATACGACACGCTTTTACAACAGTTGTTACAGAGGAGGAGGTCTTTTCAGCAGATCTCTCGAGAATTTTTGATCAACGCCGCGTTTGAGCTGCGATCTGAATTTGATCCAAGCATAGCGATTTCTTGTTTTCAGAAAAATGAGAGTAATGGTCTTAAAATCGACGGTCTTAAAACCCACCCTGTTAATTAGGTTGACTGGGATTTTCTGGTTTACAGTAAATAGAGGTTGTGCAGTAGGTGCGGACTCACTGAATGGAAAAAAAAGACTACTTTCCGATATTGTTACAGCAGGAGGCGGAACTTACTCATTTGTTCCCTTTATTTATTATTTCCTAGCCCGCGAGCAGGCCCCAATCATCGACCCTGCGACACGGCTGTTTCTTCGCCTGAGCAAAAGAGGTAAGCGAGGGGTCTGTAAGCCACACCCTTTGCAGATCTCACAGTAGTTCTCTTCAATGAAAGCCTTGAAGTTTCTCGCGGGCAAAGAAACACTTGTACCGTAACACTAAAAATGGAGGCCTGCTTGAAAGCTAATTATTTTCCAAAAGTCGCTCCCAATAAAGGAATTCAGTTTGTACAAAGTGTCCAAATCATTTTTAAAGAATAAAACGAAGGTCAATATATTTCCCGACCAAGTCAGTAGATTACATGCAGCTACAATCTGAAAGTGACAATAAGACTGGTGGAAGTCTAATTTCATCCTACTGTTCTAACAAGGGGGAGGAGGGGGGGTGGAGAGCGAACGCCTGATCATGAAATGGACTACAGATCGCTAGGTCAATTCCTTTCTTGTCATGCAAGCCGAAGATCTCGCTCCCTAACGAGAGAAAAACAGATTAGGCAAAACCATGGAGAAAAACAATCGATTACGACGGATCGAGGAAACTTGGTTCAAGGATTGGACATTGAGGTGATTCCACTCCGCCCTAATTCCTAAGCGATCTTTGCTCGAACAAACCTCAATGGATCCAACTGGGAACCATAACATCACGGAGTAGCAAGAGAGAATCCTTTTTTCTCAATAAATATAAACACTTAATATTAGCATTCTATACTCCTGATCTTATTGTGATTTTTTTTCTTCTCTTTCCTTCTTCTTCAGTTCTTTAAGTTGTCCTCTCTTTACCACTATCATCATTTTCCACGCTGTCCACAGCCAGGAGACCTTGAAATGTAACAGCAGGGTTTCATTGCCAAGAAGGACAAGCAGAAAAAGACAGTATATTCTGTCCAATGGGCAAAATACTGAGCTGAGTACATTATACAACCACTTCCCTGACAGGGTAGAGTTTAGTTTTGGTGATGATATAGAGTGAACCAAATAACAACAACAACAACAACAACAACAATACTTTATATAGACACCTTAGGCCTAGGAGCTGTGAAAGCTTGTTCAAAATACCTATGTGTTAAACATGGAAAATTGTTGAAGCAACCAAGAAAGGGAATTTGTTATAACAAAAGGCCCATTTAAAACAACATCAAGGAAAGCTGGAACTTGAGAAAGATCAATTTTGAGTTTAGGTGATGACAGGAGACCATTATCGGAAAGGGAAGTTGCCAGATATGATCATTTCTTGTAATATATCATTTATGATATAACAGTATAAAGCATGTAATCATGCACAAAGCTGATCATCTTTTTTTCAGAGAGGGACAGTAGGTACTCACAGCTATTTTTTCAACACCGTGTTTACAAACTGGACAAAAGTATGGAATGAATGTGAAAATCCAACAAATATGATCACTCTTCCATAAAAACAAGGGGTTGAAGGTGCCTGTTCAAAGAAGGGGTGTTTCTTAAATATTTTGGTCAGCTGGATGGGCATTTCTTTAAAGGGGCTCTTATTTGATAGTATAACTTGAGAATTAAATGTAATTTATTCCAGTACTTACTGTCAAAACAAAGCAGTTTAGAAGTATTGGACATGAATACACAACTGTTATGAACAAACCAGCTGAATCAAAATACTGCTCCTTTGCAAAGGTCCTATATAAAAAATAATACATTAAATAATGGTAATTTGTGAATGTCTAATTGTTAGTTTAAGACAGGGTTCTACTCATTTCATTTTCCTGAATAAACAAGGAAAAGCTTAAATAAATATCTTATTTATTTTCATTTTCAGATTCCAACATCCAACTCTTCTCTTAATATATCAATTAACCTATATGTCTCAGTTTCTCCTCACCAACTAAAAAAATACAAAATATTGATAACAAATCAAAGTGAACAAATACGGAAATCCTTCAAAAGAAAACTCTATCATTCTTGAGTGAATAAAGAACTACTTGATTTCCTCCCTTCTATGGAAAAGAAAGCTGAATTAGCTCTTAGGAATCAGTGTGAACAAACTATACAGGACACCACAAAATTCATGTGGATACTCCAAGATAATATGGAATAGTTGGCATATATGTTTTTGTAATTCTTTATTTTAAATATTCATCAGAATATTGTCAGTGCTTACCTCCAGTGTTGTGCTCCTAAGGTATTGATTTGTTCTGAAGCAAATGCCAGTCCCACTGAGGGAAAAATGTAGACAAATATCAACTCTGTGTAACTGAGTCACCAATTTTTATTTCTTTTGGGCAAAGGGTAACACATGATATTAGTTCATACTTACATAGCAACAAGAATAAGACGATTTGAAAGTTAGTGTATTTTCTTGTGCAAATAATACATAGGAATGTTGCCGTGTGGAAAACAATCAGACCTATCAACCAATGTTCAGTCCAGTCTACCTAAGAAGTATGAATAACATTACGAGATCAATCTAGATAACTGCATTCACAACAAATCATTCTTCGAAACGCTTACGACAAAATAAAAGTAGCTCACAAAATAGGGATAAACTCACAGCTTTGACAAATTCCCACATACTATCAATTTGTTTGGTGGGGATCCATTTATCACCATGTAGAGAAAAATGTTGTTTCATCTTTTTTAGACTTCGATTTGTGATAAGTCACCACGTCGTACAGAAGGAACACGACTTCTTCAAGGCGTTACATGTAAAAGAGTAAGACTAGGACTGAGTTATTAACCGCTGGCTATTTCATGAGCCAGCAGGCCGAAGAATCAAGATTAAAATTATAAATTTACATAACAAAGCAGAAGTAAATAATACAGGTGATCATACATTATATATTTTATCCAAACAGCTGACTTACTTGTCCTTGTACTTAAGTTAAAATATATTTCATTTATATGTTCAATGGCAACTAACAAACGGCAGTAAGAGAGGTCTGGCCTCAGTGTATCGTCCTCCTAACTTCATGATCGATGTATCGTTCATGAATATTCTCAACTTTGTTTGTTTATTGATCGTCTTTCAAACAATTATTTTCGGAAGTTAATCTCCTGCTGCAGTGATAATTCTCATTTCAATATTGCTGCCGCTAACGCTTTTCTGTTGCCAAGTAATTTATTTTGCCATCTTTGTTATGCTTCCAAGGAACGGTGATCAAGCGTAATTAAATTACATCGATCGTGGAAATGTCCAGATCAAAAAGTTTTAAGCGCTCGAAGAATCTACTCTGCTGTTGTATGGGAAAGGAACAATTTAACTTCATCTCGTTGTCGCGTGTGTAATCGAATTTAAAACTCGTGTTTGATCGGTACGTATTGTGAAGTGAAGACTCTGGAAAGTTAAATGGTTTCGGTTAAGACGATGTTTATACGAAGTCCACGAAAGTTCGGAGCGTGGCTATCCACTGCGCTACCCCTCGTTTTTATTGTGGTCAATAACAGTCAGTCGTGCGGTAAGTTTATTTGTTTCCTGCGATCAAAATTTATTGCTTTCAATCAAGGCACGAGTGGTCGTCCTGTTTACGTGCTTACGTGTGTCAAAACAAATCTGTGTTTTCCGATTTTCTCGAAATCGAAATTTTTAATTTTGGCTCTTACCGTAAATTTTACGCTTTTATTCTTACATCGTCTCTCTTAACTTGTTAGATTAACAGATAAAATGTAAATATAAGAAAGAGTTACAGATAACAACTCATGCATTTGAAATTAATTTAGAAACAGTGAAGATCTCCAAGTCTTCTTATTTTCATCAAGTTGACACATCCTTATCATCATGTGGTGCCTTATTTTTTTTTACAATTGTCCTTTTCATTTTGTGTGTTCCTACATTAAGCTTTAGGTACTAACCTATTTTAAATTGAAATTCAGTGTAACTTCATTTAACTTTGGCTAGAATATATTTCACTTACCATTTCTGTTGATCACGATCCAATTCTCAGACTAAATTCAATGGAAAGTGTTGACATTACATTAATTTAACTTACAATATATGGATTTTGACTTGTATAGGTGACAGTTGACTATAATTATCTATTTGAAAACAAAAGAAAACACACACTACTCAAGGCACTTATTGCTTAGATACCGGTGTATGGTACTTCTACCGAAAATATTGACAAATTCTTGTTTAAAGTGTTGTGATTGAGATATTTATGAATTGAAAAGTAATTATAACAACCTGTTACAATCAAGATGAAAGATTTCAAAAGCAAAGATCATTAGGGAGCCTGTCTTTATCAACATAGGCCACTAATTAAAATTTTTCAATTTTTTTTCAATAATTAGAAGATGTCATCAAGTAGTCACTTGAACTGACTTGAACGTAAATGTTTACTTTGAAAAAAATTTGTTATCCCTGTTGTAGTATCTTGAACCTCTGAATTTCAAATCCAGTAAAATGTTTTTCAATTCCTGCCAGGTCTTTGTGAGAATTCACCTGACGCAACAACCTAACTATTACTTTTGATTTTAGTTCTAAGGGTTTCTTGTTAAATAAGAAATCATCTCCTGGTTGTTGTTTTTTTAATTCTCATTACTACTAGGCTTGGCAATGTAATAATATTGTAAGGAGAAGTCATAAGTTAATACCTTCCTTCCATGGTGGGTACAATTTGATGTGCTTCTTTTTATAGAATATATTTTAAAATTATTTTATGACACAGTTTTTTTACATTCTACTTACTGATATGAATTTTTAATTTTTTTTGGATGACATCAAAGTGAACGCAGTAAAAATCTTTTAAATTTTACTCACTGATCTGAATTTTTAAGTTTTCAGATGATATGCTCTGTTATTTGGAGATGTTACCATATCTCATTGGAATTCTGGAAACAAAATATTGCTTTTTCAGAAAAGCACAGTGGATGCTGTCAACTTGCACTGCTCTCAAAATCCCAACCAGTGTTCTTTGACTTTCTGGAATGATTCAAGGTATTCTGGGAAAAATGGAGATATTCAAAGTAAAAATCATTATGGGAATTTTGTTTATTAATTAAGTACAACTGTTTTCCTCTCTGTAGATCAATTCAATAAAAGTAATTCAGGACAACATGAGAACTTGCACCACCCACCTTAACACCCTAACATCAGTATTTATATTCTCCATACTGTACTCTGTACATTTACTAAGGTGCTGACAAGGAGAATTTGTCAAACAATCAAGAGTTCTTTAGTTGGTGATTATTTCCTTTATTGTCGTGACATTAATGTGTGATTCGATGGTGGTATTGTAAGGAGAAATTAGATGCCAGTCACTCTTAAGGGTTAAAAGGTTAATAAGTTTCCCACAAATCAGTAAATCGCCTCTTTACTATTTTTGCCACTCATTGGCTCATGAGGGTGTAAACTCCAAGCTTGTGCCTCTGTAGCCCAGTTGGTCACAGCACCTAACTACTACCTGGGAGGCCTGGGTTTGAAAGCCATCAAAGCCTGAAATTTTTCAGACATCTTTGCTATGATTGCTGTAATTACAGCTCACCTGCAAATACCATTCCTTTACATGTATATCATGCAAGGGTAAATACTGTTTATGGCTGGATAATGAATATGACTAGCTATATTGTGATTGATTGCTATGATATATTTGAGAGGGAAAATTGAATGGGAAAGAATCTAAAACTTAATCCTTCTCTTCCCTTTCTCTTCGTGCCAGGAGAGGGAGTTTATTTTCCATTTCGCATACATGGAGTGAAAATGCCAAGTGACGTTTACTTTAATGCTTTCGTGCGAATTTAGAGTACTTTTCACGCTTTGTTCTCAAATTTGTGTAGCTTAAATATCATGTATTCTTACCATACAACGTGAGGAAGTAACTTAAGATCTTTAAACGGATCATTTCATACAAACAATACGTATAGTCCTTGTCTCATGCGATCAAAGGTGCTGATTAAAACTCAGACATTTTCCATGCCAGCTGTGTAGTTTAAGTCATTGTCAGAGGACAAGAGACTCTTAACCGAATGATTCGGGCGATCAAGGTAGTTAGATCCAGCTTTCTTTCACCATTCGACCACTTTCCGCACGCACTTTGTTGAATGCGCATGCATTTCCTAGCTGTCATTATGATAGTCGTCGTTGGAAGAATTGAAAACGAATGACTTGGTCAGAAACTTACCATTGATGATTCCAAATCCTTCACCAACTACGTTCACGGTGTTACATGATTCCCCGAAAGCTTCCCTGTAGATGATGCCATGGACTTGGCTCGGTTCGTTCACCCATTTTTTTTTTTTTTTGTATCTTTTTAAATTCTTCGGTGTCAGTTTGCACGATAACAAGATGATATCCACTTTTGCCGTGTGTTTCATTTTCCGTACGCCTATCTCCTTCTCCTTCGTGGCCGTAGATTATGATTCCTCCGTATTTATTACCATTTCCAAGGAATGGATTTTATTTGGACGAAATGTGAATCGTGTCAATGCAGAATTTCTTTCCTTCACTACCTTGTGGACAGACCTTAAAAAAATCTCGACCTTCTTCTATGATTGCCGCTAGGTAGACACGCGTAGGTTCATCATTCATTTCGATTTTATACCTTTTCAATCTGCTTGTGAGATCAAGTGATCACAAAAAGGTATTGATTCTTGCGTTAAAAAAATGGAAAGTCTTCTTATGGAGCAGAAAATTTGTCAAGTGGAAAACTTCCCAAAGCCCAACGGAACACTTTACAATGTTGACAAACGTGACCACACATGATTCACTTGCATACGATTTTCCATACATTATGATTTGTTCTGTAATGAGGAAGTCGCAGTAGTCAGTATTCGCAAACAGGAGGCTTAAAAGGTTCTTTTATTTCCGTAGCTTTGTGACAACAATAGAATCAAATTAAACTTCAAACTTTCGATATGACGTCTTTAAGACCTGTTTCGGCATGACTCATGTTATTAACAGTTATATCCGTTAACTTTGTTCTTACAGTTACTCGTTACGTTAAAATTGAGTTAACATTTTAAATTAAATGACAATATTTGAAATGACAACTAGTGTTACGATACTTTAAGTACACGCTCACGGGCGCAAGTATAGAAGGTTAGTCTAAGCGAAAAAATAATATGTTCTTATTGACCGAATGTGAGGGCTGTACGGAAGAATATTTGGCTCGAGGTCAAGCACACTTTTAATCTTCTCAAAAATCTCTGATATCTTATTTTTATCATTCGTTGATATTTGTTTATTGTAACTTTTTTGAATGTGAGACTTGATGATAAGCGGACTTTCGGATTATCTTGTGTCTATTATCATAAAAATCAACAAACTCATCAACAGTGTCATAACTAACAAAGTGACCGTAGTGTTTTCTTACATATTCTCCATTTTCGTTTTCAAGTTTCGTGTTCTTAGAACATTTTTCACTTCAATATCACAGCATGTTTCTTAATTTGTTCACCACAAAACGGACATATAACTTCATCTAAGGCGTCATGAATTTCAAAATTGCAATTCATTATTCTGTAATATTATATGAGATTTGATGTACGATGCATTAGACACTTGCCTATTGGTCGAAAAAATCATGCGACTATCATATGACTTCAAAACAATAGCAATCTGATGCCTCATTTCCTCGGGAAAAGTCCCTGTTGTATTACTTCATCAACTTCCTGTTTTCTGAGAATGTCACGCATTGGGAAAATTAAAAGGCACGCTGAGGTGTGTGAAACATAGATTGACTTGGAAAGCGGTCAAAAACAGTATTTGGGTTATGACTACAGAGAAAAGATGGCAGAATTGAACGCGATTGGGCCGTTTGACTCCCCAGCGAATGCATAATGCAGGGCTTGTTACTTTTTCTTGATTAAAATAATGATTTAAGTTTCGCGGCCTGTGTACTTTTTATGGAAGATTTTTATGTGAAGAAATTAGTCGTATTGCGACTCACTTTACCAACCCCCTGAAAATGCATTTTTTTGAATTGCGACCCTTGTTCACCTTTTTTTGGAAATAATCTCGTGAGAAATCGCCATAACAGTACGGGTAGTTGATTTATTTACATGTACATTATCTGTCTGTTAAAACGTCATTTATCTCATTACATTGTGAATTCCTCTACAATAAAAGAAGTTCTACTTAAATTTGCCCCACTCCAAGCTTGTGCCTCTGTAGCCCAGTTGGTCACAGCACCTAATCACTACCTGGGAGGCCTGAGTTTGAAATCCATCAGAGCCTGAAATTTTTTAGGCATCTTTACTTGGATTGCTGTAATTACAGCTCACATGCAAATACCATTCCTTTACACGTATATCGTTCAAGGGTAAATATCGTTTATTTAATTACATTATATCACTGGTTGGATAATGAATATGATTAGCTATGGTGTGACTGATCGCCATGATGGATTTTAGAGGGAAACTTGAATGGGAAAAAATCTAAAACTTAATCCTTCTCTTCCCTTTCTCTTCGTGGCCAGGGTAGGTAGTTTATTTTTCATTTGACATACATGGAATGAAAATACCAAGTGATTATTACTTTAAAGCTTTCATGATTATGTAAAGTTCTCCTTACACTTTGTTCTCAAATTTGTTTAGTTTAAATGCGTGTATTCTTATCATACAAGGTTAGAATGTAACTAAAGATCTTTAAACGCATCATGGCATACAAAATAGCAACATAACTATACGAATAGTCAGTGTCTCGTAGCTGCTGATTAAAACTCGGACGATTTCAGGACAATAGACTTTCAACCGAATGATCCCGGTTATCGCGGAAGCTAGATCCAGCGTCCTTCCACCATTTGACCAGGTTTTCCACACACTTGGCTGAAAGTTCACTCATTTCATACCTGTCATCATGATAGATGTCGCCGTCATCATGGAGGTTGAAGGCGCGTGAGACGGTGCCAAACTTACCTTTCATGATTTCAAATCCTTCACCGACCACGTCCACGGTGCATGATTCCGTTTTCTTGGTAACGTTGCATGATTCCCCGAAAGCTTTTTTGTAGATGATGCCATGGACTATGCCCGGTTCCTCCCATTCTTTCTTCAGCTCTTTAAATTCTTTGGTGTCAGTTTGCATGATAACAACATATCCACCATTGCACTGTGGCGTAACCCATTTTCTTTTTTCTTTTCGGTGAGCGTAGATTATGATTCCTCCGTACTTGTGTTTAGGTCCTAGGTATGAATCTGACTTTTCCCAAATGCGAATCGTGTCAACGCGGAAACTCTTTCTCCTTTTACCAGCTTGTGGACAGACCATAAAATGATCTAGTTTTCCGGTAGTGGGTTTTTTTGCTTTTATACCGGCATCTGAGGAGTCTTGTAATCCGGTAGTGGTTCTTTTTCCTTTTTTACCGGCACCTGAGTAGTCTAACTTGGGTGGTCGTTTAGCCATAACTGTTAAAAAATAGCTTTAGTTAAAAGGTCAGTAATAAAACCGGCCTAGTTGCCACGATTGGCAGAGCTTAGTACGGTTCCCGTATTGCTGACCATGCGATCAAGGACGGGTAACCCACCCCAACCCCCTCAATGTCAGCTTTCAGTGACTGTTCTTCGAGAAAGGCATTTGAGAGTAGAAATTTTTTTTTTTTTTATCATATGAATTGATGATGTGAATTAGCAACCATGAAGAGTTACATAAGCTGTTTTTCGAGCGTCAGCCCTTCGTCAGTGCGAATGAAAGGAATTATGGGTTGTGTGTTGATTGCATATAGAAAACAGAACACAGTTTTATTTGGCCTCGTTCCGTTATTCGGTTACTCTGTAATGAAATTAAGAAAGTAATAATCTTGACTAGGGTTTGGACAGAGAAGGGAAAAAGGTTGCCTGTACCCCGCTTGTCTAAAGTTCTACTTGAAATGATTTTCCTTTCAGTCTTCAAACAAGCAATAGTCAAGTCATTATAGGTTAAGTCACCACCTTTTCAATGGTTTTGCGACAGAGAAATTTGCTCAAAGAAGTAATCGTGGCAAGGATGAAACGCAATTTAGACAACTGTGGCAATAAACCCAAGGATATTTCAGGGAATTCAAAAAGCGAAAGAGATGGATAAATTGTATTGTAAAGTGTTTATCAACAGCGGAAATGGAATGAAATGTTGATGATCTCTGTTATGATGTAGCGCAATTATATGTAAAACATTTACAATTATGGCCGAAGGGGGACAAGATATTCAATACCTTGTTACGATCAACTGTTCAAACCAGTTGCTTTGCAATTTGCTAAGATGGAATTTGATCGGTGGAATACAATTCAAGCACGAGGAAAAGTTGCCTAATGTTCGTGTGGTGCAATGATTGGGTATGTTCTGATCGGACTCTGGACGTTGTATTCATGACGGGTGATGGAATGTAAGTTGTTTGGCGTGTAAGTTGTGAGTAAAGGAGCGGAAAGAAACACCTTTTAACTTAAAAATGACACAAATGATGCGAACCTTTCATATTCCGCTAAATCTCGATCTTAATCGACAAGGCTCTCGCGAAGGTCACAAACCATTGCAATTAGGCAATCTCTTATTCCAAATTTGTGTACAATTTCGTTAATTTATGTAGGATTTAATTTATGTAGGACAGAAAAAAGCAAGGAAGACGATCATTTATTCCAAAATCTATCTGTGAGTTATCTATCTGTTCTATTCAAAATCAACAGGAGAAAGGTTTCAGATTATCTCGTAACACTTAGTTTTCTCGGTTCTCACCTAATGTTCTTACAAAAAATAGAGAAAGCAAGGACACGGCACTTTAGATCGATAACATTTTCATAACTTGTTTTTGTCTGCAATCATGTGGCCTAGTGTGCCGGTTGTTACTGGCTCACTTTGCTGAAAGACCAACATGAAACCAAGACCTCATACCTCATACCGGGTTGTCTTTTTTCTACAATGTAATAAGTTTATCTTATTTAATACAAGCTCGTAATGATACTGATGGAACACGAGTGGGTGAAACAAAAATCCTCTTAGTTTTATAAATTGTTTCAGAGCTTACCTTAAAACGACGTTTCGTTAAGGTGGAAAGGTCGAATTCTTCCTTAAGCACCTGTGAAATTTGTTAAACCTTACAAGACCGACGATAATTTGATGAGTTCTTCAGAAGGCGATTTAACTCGAACGGTGTCCGTCAGAATAAAAGGGTCATATGCAAATAGCTAATATCTTAAGGGCTTGATTTCTGAGAAATTATGCTGCTAAACATACAATGGAAATCCTAATAGATCCGTTGTCTTTAACAATGCGTGACATTCTCAGAAAAACCAGAAGTTTGTGGACTTTCTAGAGGAAATGAGTCATAAATAGAGAATAATACCTGGGCGCGCATAGATAAGGAATTTCTTTTTGAGTGTTTAACTCGATAGCTCACGAGTGAGATATCAAGCTGAACACGAGAAAAAAAAATTCATATTTACGCGCGCTCATGTATTATTCTCTGTTAATGACGTTGATTATAAACATGTTATGGAAAATCACAATAGATCTCGTTTTTTTTTTTACCATTGCGTGGCATTCTCAGTCACATAGGCATGCGTAGATTGTAAGAGATATTTTTTTAGCTGGATAGGTCGAGATGAGACACTGCGTTCCCAATGTTTTCATGACTTTCCAAAGAACGAAAATATCGCATTATTTAACAATTGGTTCATGCGTCAGCGTGCGTTCATCGAGATATGAAGCACGCGGGAAGTTTGGAGAGCACAAAAGATGCGTAAGAGTTGCTCGAGGCGCAGCTGAGTGCAACTCTAGCTTCTCGAGTGCCCTCCAAACTTCCCAAGCGCTTCACATCTCGACGAACGCACAGCTGACGCATGAACCAATTGTTTTATAACATTTTCAACCTGATGAAATAATATTTTTTTTCCTCGAGGGATTTGTTTGCTGACGTCATGAGCGTGGACAATAGGAATATGAAGCACGCTCGCGCAATTGAATTTGATTAGACAAATTTACTAGCTATGTTATTATTATTAAGTCTTTATTAAGCACTCTAAACAACAAACGTGTTTAGTTACAATGATATGAAATCAGCAGGTATACCTAATAAACTAACTAAATTACTAACTGAATAACTAATAAGAGAACAAACATCTATTAATAAAGGTCCTTTTGAAACGTTCAGTTCTGACAAGCGGGAGAATATAATTATGGCGCCTCTTACGTAGCGTATCCATTGTTCGCTCTGGTGGCAAAAGGTCATCTAAAGCTGTTGGAAAATCGCTGTCGGTGATCTTGGCCCACAACTTCTTATCTTTTAGAATAATAATATTTTCAATCGAAAAAAGCTCTTTACAGTAGCCAAGCTTAAAAGCTCTCTTGAACAGCCTGTCTATGCGACTCAGATACTTATGATAATACGCGCAGCCCCATACTTCTACAGCATATGTAAATATAGGTAGAATAAGACTGATAAAGAGAAGATGAAGATGATCCAGCGGCAGTCCATAGAATTTACAAACACGTAAGATGTACAGACGACTACTGGCTTTCGATATAATATTATCAAAATGTAAATCCCAGTTACACGGATCAGATTGAAAAGTTACACCCAACAACTTCAGACATGGTTTACGCTCTATAGAAACCAGAGGAGCAGGTAAGGCCTTAGTGGATTTGCCTCTAAGAAGCATCTCCCACGTTTTCTTGAAGTTTAGTTGCATACGATTAGCAGATGTCCATGCGACGATCGATCGGACCTCCTCAGCTGCTAAATTGCCGTTATTAGCCAGCGATTTTACTGGAATACTTAATGTTAAATCATCAGCATATTTCACAAGTAAATTCTGATTTGGTAGAATGGCCTTAATATCATTGACCATAATAGAAAATAGTATAGGGCCTAAAACTGTTCCCTGAGGGACACCTCTATTGATATTTACATAGTCCGTGACAATGGCATCAACAACAACTCTTTGTTTCCTGTTCTGTAAAAAACTAATAATCCAATTGGTCACGTATGGATTTATATCAAGTGTTTTCAACTTAGAGCAGAGGATATCATGAGGGACCGAATCAAAAGCTTTGCTGAAATCAAAAGAGAAGATTCTAACACAATCAAAACCCGACTCAAGCCATTTCAGCCAAGCATATTGACACTTAATTAAGGCCATTGTCGTATTGTGGCCTTTGCGGTATGCAAACTGGTCGAAGCTAATGAAGTTCTTCATATATTGAGATAATTCTTGTCTGTATACAAGACGTTCAAAAACCCTCATTATTACATTAGTCAGCGAAATAGGCCGCAACTGTGTGCAATTTTTAAAGTTGGGCTCTTTAGGCAAGGGAGTTATGTCGGCCAATTTCCAAAGATCAGGCACAATGTGATTTTCCAAAGAACAGTTGAAAATATGGGTAACAACAGGAGCGAGGTCGTACGCAAACTCTTTCCAAAACCAGTACGGGATTCCATCTGGACCAGAGGCAGTTCTTTTTAATTTCAGTAGACTCCTGGTAACACTGGAGACCGTTAAAACAGGCATCTCGCTTGATTCCGGGATAGTGACAGTGTCAATGGGTTTATAAAGGGGATCAGTGTTAATGGAACAGAAAAAATTATTGATCTCGCTCGGGGAGATAATTGAGCTTACTTGCGAGTTGGTAGACTTCCTTCCTGTCAGGGAATTGACTGTTGACCACCAAGATTTGGATCCTGCACTATGTTTCTCAAAATTCCCTTTAACTGCTCGAACTTGATTATCTCTGATCAACTTGTTGATTTTCTCTTGAAGAGTTTGGATCTCAATCGAAACAGAATTTCCTGACATGTTACTTCGCCGAATCAATTTTCGCCGTTGGTCCAGTAGATGTTTGATTAGAGGAGAAAAGAACGGGGGGTCCCTATTAGACACACGTACTGATATACCCGGAAAACACTCATCAAACATGGACTTAATCTTGGTACAAAAAAGATTAAGTTTTCCATTCACATCTCCGCATTGATAAACATTGTCCCAGTTATGAAACTTCAACAGTTTATCCATATCCAGTTTATGATGATCACGAACATCTCTGAACATCACAGTTTTCCTTTCAGCCTTAAGTGGGATTCTGGGATATACCAGGACCACAGAGTGGTCAGATCGAACTAGTCCTTGAGTGACCGATACTTTCCTCCAAAAATGTGGGACGTTAGTAATCAAAACATCCAAAATTTTGTTCTTTCTTGTCGGTGTATTTACCATCTGGAATAAATTTAGTTGTGTAAGAAAATCATTGTAATCTAGCTGATTGAGGTCACCACAAATTATAAGGTTGCTGTTAGGATTACCAGTCAATAAATGATCACAACTATTTGTTAGATGTTCCAATAAATCATCAGGACAATATGGCGGATCTGGAGGATGATAAACAGCAGCCACATAAAAGCTTGAGTTGGGAGTTGTAATTTTAGCCCACAAACATTCAAAGGCATTATAAAAAGCGCTGTCTAATCGTTCCAACAACCAATCGCTCCTACAGACAATAGCGACACCACCGCCTGACCGGTCAGTTCTATCCTTTCGCAAAATTGAGTAATCCTTCGGACAAACGAGATGAGATGGAAAATTTGGTTTAAGCCATGTCTCGGAAATGATGCAAATATCGCAGTTGTTTGAGTGCAATTCCATATGCAAAGCAGAAGCAGCATCAACTTTCACAAGTGATCTTGCATTAATGACCATACATTTGGGGATTATTCGGGGTAAAGAAGAAGAGTGAGTAGAAATGAAATGCAAATTTGTATCCTTGGGTCGAAGTCGTGCGCGTTTGGTCGTTGATAAAAAACACTGGTCAGTGACACGAACTGGAATCTTGTGATGTTGTTGACGAGATCCAAATCTAGAATTAACACCAGCTCTACGACCTCTAGCTCTATAAATTCCCAATGACTTTAAGCGATGAATAAGATAATAATCCAGTTTAACCTTAGGACAACAGGAGCGAAGTTGAAATAAATTACGTCGACTGAAAGAAAATCTAGGTCTTGAAGTTTGAAGTGAAGCAGTCGGCATGTAGTTAAAATTTTCCGGACCCGGGTTAATTTCAACATCCACTGCAATAGATAGGTCCTTGATGAAACCTCTTTCGGACAGAGCAGCAACCGTCGAACCATGCTTTGACCATTTGGTGATCGGTAACTTAGTTGAGCGTCTTGCAACAGCAAGGTCTTGACCGCAGCGAGAAGCAGAAAATAGCTTTCGACTGACGCTAAAAGGGCCTTTAAAGGTAGATGGAGGCGAACAGATTGAATTGTGCTTGTCAAGATACTGAACGAACAAGGTAACAAAGCACAAAAGCTTAAAAAAACAACAACGACGACAGTAAGCGGCAGCCATCTTGGCGCACATAATGAACTTTAAGAGAAAGAGGAAAAACCTAATTTATCTAAACTCACACTTAACAATTGGTTCTTACGTCAGCGTGCGTTCATCGAGATCTGAAGCACGCGGGAAGTTTGGAGAGCACAAAAGATGCGTAAGAGTTGCTCTCGGCTACGCCTCGAGCAACTCTAGCTTCTTGAGTGCTCTCCAAACTTCCCAAGCGCTTCATTTCTCGATGAACGCACAGATGACGTATGAACCAATTGTTTTATAACATTTTCAACCCGATGGAAAATTTTTTTTCTCTATGGATTTGTTTGCTGATGTCATGACCGTGCACAATAGGAATATGAAGCACGCTCGCGCAATTGAATTTGATTAGACAAATTTACTAGCTATGTTATAAAGGTATTTTGTGGTCTATTGTCTCTATTGTCTAAATACTTCTGAGCAAAAAATGCATCGGTGCTACGCTTACTGTGGTCTCCTTCGCAGCCTTCGTTTGATCTCGTCACACAACCCCCCTATTCGACATTGGAGAGTGAGCGCGTTGCGTGATGAGAGACGGCGGCGAAACAGGAAGACGACTAGATGACCGATTCCGAGAACACCTTCGCGTGGAAAGAAATGACAAGGACGCATCCAAACCAGTCGCTAGACACTTTGATCTTCCTAATCATTCTAAACAGCATATGGCAGTTAAGCCGTAAAGCACTAGAAAAAAAATTTATCTTCCAAATCGGCACCCTTAATCCCCATGGAATCAACGAGCGCTCCTCATTCAACTAATTTATTCCTGTTTTCTTGTCACCATATTCCTACCAACGGCGTACCTCCACTTTCTGCATCTAAACCCACACACAACCCACAATTCCTCCAATCGCTCTGACGAAGGGCTAACGCTCGAAACGTCAGCTTTTTTACCCTTTACGGTGGCTAATTTACGTTTTCAACCCAGTTGTTAACACTAAATTACCAGTTATCTAGTAATCTTGTAATGTTATTCATACTTCTTAGGTAGACTGGACTGAACATTGGTTGATAGGTCTGATCGTTTTCCACACGGCAACATTCCTATGTGTTATCTGCACAAGAAAATACACTAACTTTCAAATCGTCTTATTCTTGTTGCTATGTAAGTATGAACTTATATCATGTGTTACCCTTTGCCCAAAAGAAAATAAAAAATTGGCGACTCAGTTACACAGAGTTGATATTTGTCTACATTTTTGCCCTCAGTGGGACTGGCATTTGTTTCGGAACAAATCAATACCTTAGGAGCACAACAATAGAGGTAAGCACTGACAATATTCTGATGAATATTTTAAAGAAAGAATTACAAAAACATATTTGCCAACTGTTCCATATTATCTTGGAGTATTCACAAGAATTTTGTGGTCTCCTGTATAGTTTTTTCACACTGATTCCTAAGAGCTAATTCAGCTTTCTTTTCTTTTGAAGAGAGGAAATCAAGTAGTTCTTTATTCACTCAAGAATGATAGAGTTTTCTTTTAAAGAATTGCTGTATTTGTTCACTTTGATGTTTATCAATATTTTGTGTTTTGTGGGTTCATTTCTATGAACTCTTGGTTGGTGAGGAGAAACTGAGACATATAGGTTAATTGACATATTAAGAGAAGAGTTGGATATTGGAATCTGAAAATGAAAATAAATAAGATATTTATTTGAGCTTTTCCTTGTTTATTCAGGAAAATGAAATGAGTAGAACCCTGTCTTAAACTAACAAAACAATTAGACATTCACAAATTACCTTTATTTAATGTGTTATTTTTTATATAGGACCTTTGCAAAGGAGCAGTATTTTGATTCAGCTGGTTTGTTCATAACAGTTGTGTATTCAGGTCCAATACTTCTAAACTGCTTTGTTTTGACAGTAAGTACTGGAATAACTTACATTTAATTCTCAAGTTATACTATCAAATAAGAGCCCCTTTAAAGAAACACCCATCAAATTGGCCAAAATATTTAAGAAATGCCCCTTCTTTGAACAGGCACCTTCAACCCCTTATTTTTAGAGAAGAGTGATCATGTTTGTTGGATTTTCACATTCATTCCATACTTTTGTCCAGTTTGTAAACACAGTGTTGAAAAAATAGCTGTGAGTACCCACTGCCCCTCTCTGAAAACAAGATGATCAGCTTTGTGCATGATTACATGCTTTATACTGTTATGATATACAAATGATATATTACAAGAAATGATCATATCTGGCACCTTCCCTTTCAGTTAATGGTCTCCTGTAATCACCCAAACTCAAAATTGATCTTTCTCAAGTTCCAGCTTTCCTTGATGTTGTTTCAAATGGGCCTTTTGTTATAACAAATTCCCTTTCTTGGTTGCTTCACCAATTTTCCATGTTTAACACATAGGTATTTTGAACAAGCTTTCACAGCTGCTAGGCCTAAGGTGTCTAAATAAAGTATTGTTGTTGTTGTTATTTGGTCCACTCTATATCATCACTAAAACTAAACTCTACCCTGTCAGGGAAGTGGTTGTATAATGTACTCAGCTCAGTATTTTGCCCATTGGACAGAATATACTGTCTTTTTCTGCTTGTCCTTCTTGGCAATGAAACCCTGCTGTTATATTTCAAGGTCTCCTGGCTGTGGACAGGGCAGAAAATGATGATAGTGGTAAAGAGAGGACAACTTAAAGAACTGAAGAAGAAGGAAAGAGAAGAAAAAAAATCACAATAAGATCAGGAGTATGAACGGGCTATCAAGCGGGCTACCACCGTGCCCAACAAATCAATCGACAGGCAGCACTACAAACGGCGATCATTAAGATCATTGATCACTTTACATGTACCTCCGCCAATGTTATTTAATGCATGACTTGCACTTATTGCAATAAGTTATACATCGGCGAAACAGGAAGACGATTGGGTGACCGATTCTGAGAACACCTTCGCGATGTGGAAAGAAATGACAAGGACGCATCCAAACCAGTCGCTAGACACTTTAATCTTCCTAATCATTCTAAACAGCATATGGCAGTTTGCGGCCTTTCCTTACATTTAGGCAGTTCGGAAAGCTGTAAAACACTAGAACAACAATATTCCCAATCCGCACCCTTAATCTCCACGGAATCAACGAGCGCTTTTCATTCAACTAATTTATTCCTGTTTTCTCGTCACCATATTCCCACCAATGGCGTAGCTCCACTTTCTGCATATAAATCCACACACAACCCACAATTCCTCTAATCGTTCTGACGAAGGGCTAACGCTCGAAACGTCAGCTTTTTTACCCTTTACGGTGGCTAATTTACGTTTTCAACCCAGTTGTTAACACTAAATTACCTGTTATACTCTCCCACCGACGCAGCACCACAGTTTCTTTAGAAACTTACTCCTTTACTAGATAACTGCATTCACAACAAATCATTCTTCGAAACGCTTACGACAAAATAAAAGTAGCTCACAAAATAGGGATAAACTCACAGCTTTGACGAATTCCCACATACTATCAATTTGTTTGGTGGGGATCCATTTATCACCATGTAGAGAAAAATGTTGTTTCGTCTTTTTGAGACTTCGATTTGTGATAAGTTACCACGTCGTACAGAAGGAACACGCTTTCTTCAAGGCGTTACATATAAAAGAGTAAGACTAGGACTGAGTTATTACCCGCTGGCTATTTCATGAGCCAGCAGGCTGAAGAATCAAGATTAAAATTATAAATTTATATAACAAAGCAGAGTCAAAGAATACAGGTGATCATACATTATATATTTTATCCAAACAGCTGATTCACTTGTCCTTGTACTTAAGCTAAAATATATTTCATTTATATGATCAATGGCAACTAACAAACGGCAGTAAGAGAGGTCTGGCCTCAGTGTATCGTTCTCCTAACTTTATGATCGATGTATCGTTCATGAATATTCTCAACTTTGTTTGTTTAGTGATCGTCTTTCAAACAATTGTTTTCGGAAGATAATCTCCTGCTGCAGTGATAATTCTCATTTCAATATTGTTGCCGCTAACGCTTTTCTGTTGCCAAGTAATTTATTTTGCCATCTTTGTTGTGCTTCCAAGGAACGGTGATCAAGCGTAATTAAATTACATCGATCGTGGAAATGTCCAGATCAAAAAGTTTTAAGCGATCGAAGAATCTACTCTGCTGTTGTATAGGAAAGGAACAATTTAACTTCATCTCGTTGTCGCGTGTGTAATCGAATTTAAAACTCGTGTTTGATCGGTACGTATTGTGAAGTGAAGACTCTGGAAAGTTAAATGGTTTTGGTTACTGGACGATGTTTATACGAAGTCCGCGAGAGTTCGGAGCGTGGCTATCTACTGCGCTACCCCTCGTTTTTATTGTGGTCAATAACAGTGAGTCGTGCGGTAAGTTTATTTGTCTCCTGCGATCAAAATTTATTGCTTTCGATCAAGGCACGAGTGGTCGTCCTGTTTCCGTGCTTACGTGTGTCAAAACAAATCTGTCTTCCGATTTTCTCGAAAACGAAATTTTTAATTTTGGCTCCTACCGTAAATTTTACCCTTCTATTCTTATATAGTCTCTCTTAACTTGTTAGATTAACAGATAAAATGTAAATATAAGAAAGAGTTACAGATAACAACTCATGCATTTGAAATTAATTTAAAAACAGTGAAGATCTCCAAGTCTTCTTGTTTTCATCAAGTTGACACATCCTTATCATCATGTGGTGCCTTATTTTTTTTACACTTTTCCTTTTCATTTTGTGTGTTCCTACATTAAGCTTTAGGTACTAACCTATTTTAAATTGAAATTCAGTGTAACCTCATTTAACTTTGGATAGAATATATTTCACTTACCATTTCTGTTGATCACGATCCAATTCTGAGACTAAATTCAATGGAAAGTGTTGACATTACATTAATTTAACTTACAATATATGGATTTTGACTTGTATAGGTGACAGTTGACTATAATTATCTATTTGAAAACAAAAGAAAACACACACTACTCAAGGCACTTATTGCTTAGATACCGCTGTATGGTACTTCTACCGAAAATATCAACAAATTCTTGTTTAAAGTGTTGTGATTGAGATATTTATGAATTGAAAAGTAATTATAACAACCTGTTACAATCAAGATGAAAGATTTCAAAAGCAAAGATCATTAGGGAGCCTGTCTTTATCAGCATAGGCCACTAATTAAAATTTTTCAATGTATTTCTTTCAATAATTAGAAGATGTCATCAGGTAGTCACTTGAACTGACCCTTCTTCCCAAATGTTTTACTTTGAAAAAAAATTTGTTATCCCTGTTGTAGTATCTTGAACCTAAGAATTTCAAATCCAGTAAAATGTTTTCCAATTCCTGCAAGCTCTTTGTAAGAATTCACCTGACGCAACAACCTAACTATTACTTTTGATTTTAGTTCTAAGGGTTTCTCCTTAAATAAGAAATCATCTCCTGGTTGTTGTTGTTTTTTTAATTCTCATTACTACTAGGCTTGTCAATGTAATAATATTGTAAGGAGAAGTCATAAGTTAATTCCTTCCTTCCTGGGTGGCCACAATTTGATATGCTTCTTTTTATAGAAATGTTTTAAAATTATTTTATGACACAGTTTTTTTACATTCTACTTACTGATATGAATTTTTAATTTTTTTCAGATGACATTAAAGTAAATGTAGTAAAAATCTTTTAAATTTTACTCACTGATCTGACTTTTTAATTTTTCAGATGATATCAAAATTAACACAGTTGCTCTGTTATTTGGAGATGTTACCATATCTCATTGGAATACTGGAAACAAAACATTGCTTTTTCAGAAAAGCACAGTGGATGCTGTCAACTTGCACTGCTCTCAAAATCCCAACCAGTGTTCTTTGAATTTCTGGAATGACTCAAGGTATTCTGGGAAAAGTGGAGATATCCAAAGTAAAAATCATTATGGGACTTTTGTTGATTAAATAAGTACAACTGTTTTCCTCTCTGTAGATCAATTCAATAAAAGTAATTCAGGATAACATGAAAACTTGCACCACCCACCTTAACACCTTAACATCAGTATTCATATTCTCCATACTGTCCTCTGTACATTTACTAAGGTGCTGACAAGGAGAATTTGTCTAACAATCAAGAGTTTCTTTAGTTGGTGATTATTTCCTTTATTCTCATGACATTGATGTGTGATTCAATAGTGGTATTGTAAGGAGAAATTAGATGCTAGTCACTCTTAGAGGTTAAAGGGTTAATAAGTTTCCCACAAATCAGTCAGTTGTCTCTTTGCTATTTTTGCCACTCATTGGCTCATGAGGTTATAAACTTGTGTTCTGATTAGCTATTTGGTTTGTTGACAGTAGATTAAAATTACTGTTCTTTGTCAACATCTTGTGGATAATCCTTAGTAATTTTTTCACTCACCTGCTAGCATAGCTTAACAGCTGATTATCATTTTCAGAAAATTTACCACCAAAAATGCAGCATTTGTTGAATCTCCCAAACAAGAAAAAAATGATGTTTTGATTCAGTTGTTTGTGACCTTGCCTGAAGGAAGAGACCTCCGACAAGACAGCTGCAGTGTTGTTCCTGGAACAACTCTCCTGAAAATTGTACAAGATTTTAAGCACAACCTTTCATCTATGGTAGGAGTTGAAATCAAGTCAGTCACACTGAACAGCAAGTCGGAAGGAGGCAGAAATGATAATAAATTAAACTACATAATGATACCGATAAGCTTTTCTGTGTTGGTCATCTTGTGCCTTGTAGCCTGTTGTCTTCACAATGCCAGGTATGTCTCAATCTATGAAATTTATATCACTTTTAAAGATATGATCTTTGCATATAGGCTCCAATGAATAAAAGCAATTGCAGAAAGAAGCATCACAACATTAAGGCTTCAACAGACATGTGATTTTGAAGTTCATTTGGTGGAAACGCTGTATGATTGTTTGCAAGAGACACAGGTTTGAATCTTGTTGTCACCTGAATTTGTCAAGCTTCTATTCTACAATTGCTTTATTTGCAACACACCTGTTTTATATATTTTATTTACATGTAGATCATCTGGCTGTCTAAATGTCATTTATCTCATTACATTGTGAATTCCTCTACAAAAAAAGAAGTTCTACTTAAATTTGCCCCACTTCAAGCTTGTGCCTTTGTAGCTTAGTTGGTCACAGCACCCTAACTACTACCCAGTAGGCCTGGGTTTGAAATCCATCATAGCCTGAAATTTTTCAAACATCTTTGCTTTGATTACTGGAATTGCAGCTCACCTGCAAATACCATTCCTTTTACATGTATTTCATGCAAGGGTAAATATTGTTTACTTAATTACGTTAGATCACTGGCTGGATAATGAAGATAACTAGCTATGTAGTGATTGATTGCTATCAATAATATTTTTGAGAGGGAAACTTGACTTTTTACTGCAATTCATTTAGAATTCGTATTTCTTTCTTTTGTCGCTTATTCATAGATGTTCTAATTTTTTTTTTTTTTGGCGTAGTTTTTCTTTTGTTTGTGTCATTCGTATAAATTCATTCGGCTTCATCATTTAAACTGTGCCGGATCGTTTTCCTCAATCGTTTTATTTCGTCCTTAACCGTTAACCAGCCATTTGTTCCCGGATCTCGTACAACTCTATTTTGTTTTCTCGTTTGTCGATTTCTTTACGCATAATTGTCGTAACTTATCATTTGAAATTTTATTTTAGCAACCGCTTCGATTATTCAGTTCGCAACAGTACTCCGGTTTGTTTCTTTTATTGTTAAAGAAAATTAAAGAGTATGTTTTGAACATGTAGGAGTAACTTTGGTCCTATCATTTCATAATTATTTTTCTATTTTTTCTTTACACTTTGTTTTTCAAATTTGTGTTTCTTGAATAGCATGTATTCTTGCCCAAACAATATGAGGAAGTAACTGAAAATCTTGAGACGCATCGTGTCACACAAAATAGCAACATAACTATACGAATAATCCGTGTCTCATGCGATCAAAGCTTATGAGTTAAACTAAGACAATTTCCGTGCCAGCTGTATAGTTTTAGTCATTGTCAGAAGACAAGAGACTTTTAACCGAATGATTCTGACATTCGAGGAAGTTATATCCAGCTTTCTTCCACCATTCGACCACTTTTCTCATGCACTTTGTTGAATGTGGATGCATTTCCCAGCTATCATCATGATAATCGTCGCCGTGAGTAGGATTGAAAGCGCCTGAAATGGTCTTAAACTCACCATTCATGATTCCAAAGCCTTCACCGACCACGTTCACCTTTTTGCATGATTCCCCGAAAGCTCTTCTGTATATGATGCCGTGGACTTTTCCCGGTTCGTTCGGCCATTTTTTCTGTAGCTCTTTAAATTCTTCGGTGTCAGTTTGCATGATAACAACATATCCACTTTTGCCGTGTGTTCCATTTGCCGTGTACCAATCTCCTTCTCCTTCGTGGCCGTAGATTATGATTCCTCCGTACATGAAACGACCTCCTCGGTATGGATCTGATTTGCACGAGATGTGAATCGTGTCAACGACGAAAAGCCTGCCTTTCAAACTACCACCACCTCGTGGCAAGACCATAAAGCAACGATTTTCTTCTCCCTCTACGTATGCTGCGAATGACATTTTTCCTGTGGTAATTTTCAGTCTGCGTCTGAGATCTATTGATCACAAAGAGTTATTGATCAGGCTTGCGTTGAAAAATGAAAGCCTTCTCATGTAGCGGATAAACTTCCTAAAGCTCAGCGCGGAACCAGTTTGCAATGTTGACAAACGTGACCTCACATGATTCGCTTGTATCCTATAGTTGCGTTACGACCTCTTCCATAACATTATTGATGATTTGTCTTATAATGAGGAAGTCGCAGTGGCTAATATTCGCAAATACGTCAAGAAAATAATGTTCTTTTTACTTCCGAAGCTTTGTGACATTAATGGAATCAAATTAAACTTCAAACTCACGATAAGACTTCTTTAAGACATGTCTGGCACGACTCATGCCATAATCAGTTATATCCGTTGACTTTGTTTTTACAGTTACTCGTTACGTTAAAACTGGGATAACATTTCAAATGAAGTGACAATATTTTAAATGACAATTAGCTTTACAATAGTTTGTACGCTCACGGGCGCAAATGTAGAAGGTTAGTCTAAGCGAAAAAATGATATGTTCTTCTTGACCGATTGGGAGGGCTGTGCGGGAGAATATTTGGCTTGAGTTCATGACATACGAACCGAGCGCAAGCGGCCACTCTATAATGCTTCCTTTGTTCAAGGCAATATGTAGTTTTGGCTGCGTCAAGAATTTGAAGGACTCAGCCGAACATTTTTTTTTACATCTAGGAAAGGGACGCAAGTGCTTGTGCATATACGAATTTTTGTCTGTCAACAGATGTTCCTTCACCTTTGTGGAAAATTGGCGAGTTGTCTCTCTGGTCAATGTAACAGGAGTTACATCCTGCATATTTAAAATTATATATCAGTAGGGATTTTAACGCATCCGGAATGGGGTCTTTAAAGCTTAAGTAATTTTTTTTTATTTTGAAAGAGGTTGAGGCAATCCTTAAGTCAAGATCTTTGCTGAAAATATTTGACACTTCTGTAAGAGCGCCTTAAACTCAGTGGATTTTCCAAATTTGAGATCTTTCTTTTTAAAGTAAAGATTACAAAGTTCCTTAAGTTTCGAAATTTCATAGACATAGGCTTTCTGGAACGATAATATTAATATGATAATCGTGTAGTTGTCATTATTTCATTCATTGAATTTGCATAATCATCTTTATATTCGTATTTCCTGACAGCGAAAAGAGACGGAAAGCGATAGCCACTGAAAGGAGAAAACAAGCTACGAAGAAGCTGCGTGAAAATATTTCAAAATCTTCCGAAGCCAGTCACAAAGAGGAACGTGTTCCGGTGGAGAGCACTGCCCAAAGAGATGTATCAATAACAGTCGCTCACGGAGATTCAAGAAGGGAGAAACGAAAAGAGCCCAAAATTGGAGGAGTCCATCTGCACAGCGATCAACAAGAACACGTTGAAAATAACGAAAGTCGCGACTTGAAGAGGAGAAGGAAAAAGAGAGTTAAGCAAAGCAGAGTTAATACTACAACTTTGACGCCTGCAGTGACCTGTGGTCAGTTGGAAGAAGATGAAAGGGAACGTGTTCCAACACCGATGCCAGTCCACCACGGTCTGAGCACTAGAACAGATCCAGGGGAGAGCTTTCACGATGGGCGAAGGCACAAGAAGAGAAAGAAACATAAGAGACCGCATCATGAAATTAAAGAACAGGACGAGGGGTTTGCTGAAGACAGCGAGACACGGCAGACTGGGAATTCGGAGGACTCTCTGATAAAAAATCTGCCCCGTCCTCGAAAATTGATCCCGTTGCAGGAGAAAAGCCAAGCGACCCCTCAAGTATAAAAAGAAATATATCTTCCGCAACGTTTCATTTTATAAGTTATTATTTATATATTTTTAATGAGGCCACTTTACGAGTTGTAAGATGACGTGGGATACCTTTTCTCTAGGTTGACAGGTAATTTAAAGCCAGAACTGTTGGTTTATAATCGATATTCCCGAATCAGACACCTCGGAATGCGGACATTTACCTCAAGCTTACACGAAATCATAAATCCATTCTGTTTTGGGAAAGGATTTTAGACAAAAGTAGTGCAAAAAATAATTTTAGGTTATTTTACGTACCATTTGTTCTTTTTTTTTTTCTTTTAACGTCATCAATTTTTTTGTGAATCTTTGAGTTCAGATGTTTTTATTGCCCACTAAAAAAAAGGTTCCTTAAATATTAAAATCGCCGATTTCTGGATGCATCCAGTTAAACGAATTAATAATGGTAAGTCAACACATGGAATCGTGTTTTCCTTCAGATGCCGATAGAAATGAATACAGTTACAACCACTTAAATATTTCAGAACTTATTTATAAACTTACATTGCAACCAATAAGTTGATATTTCTCCAAACTGTATACAGCAAATGTTGACCTCAGACTACAATCATATTCGTCCTTAAAATAGTATCCGTGATTCACACATGAAGGTCACGAGAATAAAGGAAATGATCACCAACTAAAGAAACTCTTGGTTGTTAAAAAATGCTCCTCATCACCTGAGGTAAAGTGCAGAGAACAGTAAAGAGAATATGCATACTGATATTAGGATGTAAAGGGTTGATTCTACAATTATCTGTGTGATTTGTCGACGAACGAGGAAACCGCAACGCTTTCGCCTTTCCTCAATGAAATGTGAAAGCGTATGATTACCGATTCATGGAAATGTAACAGGGCCATATGGTAGAGAACACCTTCCAAATTTTGAACGCGCTTACAGCAGAAACTACGATGAATAAATCATCGGTTCGGATCCATGTTTGCGTCAGAAGCGAATTCGAAAATTGGTTACAGGAGTATGACAAGAAACACGTAAAAAAAAACAATTCTAGGTAATGACGATTTGATAATAAAGCAAACATGCACAGCAAACATGGAACACGACAATGTGTTCTGTTGGCAGTGCACTTGTCATCAAAGCCATTTTGCATATAAAAGATAATTCTGCCCCGCGAAACAGGTTGCAATAATTTGCTCTAATTTGTTCATTACCTGTCAGCTCGCAACTATTCACTCAAGTGGAAGTGATGAGGGGTGGGTTTTTGACGAGCGAGGCCAATATCCACCCATTTTCACCGATGCTGGGGTGAATAATAAATTTGGTGCAGTCCACAAAAAACCAAAAAGATCTATTTTTTATGTCAGTTCACCAGAAAATGGTCGGGAATTAAACTCTTAACGCGCGATTTTGTCTTTTCGGCTTCTCGCAGATGAATAGTACTTGCTAGTCACATCCGACCAAGCCAATGAGCGTGTGCAAAAGGCACGCACTTTTCACCTATGTGATGTTTACTAAAACGTATTATGATTGATATAATTGTATACAGTAACGTAAAAAAGGTCTGTAGATGAGACTTCATGTTTCGAATTCGTTAGTACATTCCTCGATTTCGTAACTTAATTGTTTCAAATTGCGTGATATTGTTTTCTTTTCGAATATGCTAATAACGCAAGTCGTTAAAATATTGGACTGGAGGATTCAATTCGTTCGGAACTGCAAAACAAAGAAATTAAAAAATGAAAACGAAGAATGGTGTATTGTTAACTTCAGCACAAGAGGACTGAACATTGAAGACTGAAGGAGGATCTTTGAGAAAATATTCGAAGATAAGTGTTAAAAGATTCGTCTCTATCAGTTAAAGCCTATGTTAACAGGCTATAACCTTGAACTTGAAGGCTAGAATGAAAATATGGAAATTGCTTTTGATCGGAATCTTGTTTAGAAAAATTCCCTTTAATGTAACATCCAATGATTTACTGGCTTTTATTTTGGAAAAAAAATTAAATACAAAACTATGCATGTATGCCTAAAAAAGAACTCACGAAGGAGCTCAACTTACGAGAAGTTGAGTAATCCTTGTAGTGCGAATACTCACCATACAACAATCAAAGAGCTTGAGCTTCCATTATGTCCGACACATCAGCAAAAAAATTACATGAATATTCATTGTCTTAAAGCTGCACAGTTTTAGAACTTAGCTGTGTGGTTTTTACTCCTCATCAGAGGAAAGTAAACTTTTAACTGCATGATTCTGGCGCTCGAGGAAGTTGGATCCAGCTCTCTTCCACCACTCAACCACCTTTTCTACACACTTCTTTGATTCTGGATGCATCTCCAAGCTGTGGCCGTGTTTGCTGCCGTCTTTGCCCGCGAAGCAGTGCTTCTTGTCGTCCGGGTTGCCCTTGTCGTCGTCATCGAGAAAAGGATGGAAGGTATTGGAAATTGTCTTGAACTCGCCATCTATGATTCCAAATCCTTCACCGACCACATCCACTTGGTTGCATGATTCCCCGAAGGCTTTTTTGTAGATGATGCCATGTACTTTGCCCGGTTCATTCTGCCATTTCTTTTGCAGCTCTTGAAATTCTTGGGTGTCGGTTTGCATGATGACGACATATCCACTTTTGCAGTGTGTTCCGTTGGCAGTGTACCAGTCATCAAAGCCATCTCGCCCGTAAATGATAATCCCACCGTATTTATGTTGACTTCCACTGTATGGGTTTGATTTACACGAAATGTGAATGGTGCGAACATCGAAACGCCTGCCATTTCCACTCGGTGGGAAGACTCTTAGGTGTTCCCGTTCACTGTCTAGCACTACGTTGGGCATGAATTTTGACCCAGCCATGATATATCGATCGGTAACCTTTTGATGACCTAGATAAATTTTTGGTAGGAAGGCGACGAAAGCCCCGAGAAACAGGCAGCAATAACTAATTTGTTCGCTGTTTTGTATTATTCCATGTCATTTGGCAATTGTCCACTGAAGTGGAAGTGACAAGGGGGTGGAGATTTGACGAGCAAGGTAATTTCTTCTTATTTCACGGATACTGAGGTGAATAATAGCCATAGTACATACCACAAAGAAACCACCAAACCTTTTTTTTTTAACCCTCAAATTTCGATTTTGCCTTTTCAGCTGCTCCGAGATAGATGTAACTTGCCTCTCACATCCGAACTAGCCAATCAGCGCGCGCGAAAAGCGCTGTTCGTCGGTATGTAGAAATACTTATGATGATCGATTTAGTTACCGATGAGATTGAACTCGTTAACGGACCATATAAATTATGCGTAAAAAGGAAAGTTCCCGCCCCCTCCATCAAGCAGATATCTAAAATATTTACCGTTTTTGAATAGTCACTGCCGATGTTTGTTTTGCAGCGGAACGCCTTAAAACGCTGCATCTTTACATTTATTGACATGATTATAAATAAAATTTCAAAAGTTAAATTAACCTGTTTTTACACAAAATTAATTAAGTGTTAAGCTCAGGACCGCGTTTTACTGATTGAGGGTGGCATTGTCAAGTGCCTTTACGAGCACGCCAAACGTCACGTAACAAAACCCTCTGTCATCTCCGAGGAGAAAAAACATCTGTCATCTGTTCTGGTTCCTAATGGTTATCCTTTTTCTTTCTTGCAGAAACTTACCAAGACCGGAAAACCGAACAACAGTGCTGAACCTGCCTACGAGTTTAAAGCTGCTGCGGTTTTACCTTATGTCAAAGGTCTGTCCGAACAGCTTCGCCGTTGCCTACAACAACAAGGCGTACGCGCTGTTTTCAAGTCGGAGACTACCCTAAGATCTCAGTTAGTACGACCAAAAGACGCTGTCGACCCGGCCAAACAAGATGGTGTAGTTTACAAGATTCCCTGTGAATGTGGCAAGGTGTACATTGGAGAGACTGGAAGACCTATGCAAGACAGAATTAAGGAGCACGATCGAGACATTCCTCGCCCGTACGGAGACCTCCGCCGTTTCAGAGCATGCCCACAACACCGGACACAAGCCACTCTGGAACGAAGTAAAGTTTATTGATCGTGACCCTTGTTACAACACGCACAGGGTCAAAGAGGCAATTCACATAAGACTTTACCCTAACAAAATCAAGGGGGATAGTGGAATAGAAATTCCAGAAGCGTGGATGCCCACGATCAAAAAACACAACAACAGGAGAGCCGTGCGACAGCGATCCGCCGAGGGAGCAAATCCCTGCACCAATCAGAGCTGTTGAAAAACAACTAATCACAGCAGAACATCATGCTGTATAAGATCACGCATGACCAGGCGACCTCATCGCCTGAAGAAGACTAGCAGTATGCAATCGAAACGTCGCGATCTACATCGCATGTGACTACATCGTGAGACAAACGAAAAACTTGCCCTTTATGATAGGATTGATAAAGAAGGTTAGTTAGTAACCAATTAGGTTTCAGAAGCCATAAACCCAAATACAAGGAGATGGTTTCCCAAACTTGAGACGCTCTATTTAAAAAATCTATTTTTTATGTCAGTTCACTAGAAAATGGTCGGAAATTAAACTCTTGACACGCGCTTTTGTCTTTTTAGCTTCTCGCAGAAGAATAGTACTTGCCAGTCACATCCGACTCCGACCTAGCCAATGAGCTTGTGCAAAAGGTACGCACTTTTCCCCTGTGTGATGTTTACTAAAACGTGTTATGATTGATTTAATCGTATAGAGTAACGTAAAAAAGGTATGTGGATGAGATTTCATTTTCCTGATTTCATGTTTCGAATTCGTTATTACATTTCTTCGATTACGTAACGTAATTGTTTCGAATTGCGTGATATTGTTTTCTTTTCGAATATGCTAATAACGGAAGTCGTTAAAATATTGGACCGGATGACGTGATCGCTAGGATTCAATCCATTTGGAAGTGCAAAACAAACAAATAAAAAAATAAAAATAAAAAATGGCGTATTGTTTACTTCAGCTCATGAGGACTGAAGAATGAAGGAGGATCTTTGAGAAAATATCCGAAGGTACGTGTTAAAAGATGCGTCCCTATCGGTTAGAGCCAATGTTAACAAGCTTTAACCTTGAACTTGAAGGCTAGAATGAAAATATGAAAATTGCTTTTGATCGGAATCTTGTGTGTAGAAAAATTCTCTTTTAGTGAAATATCCGGTGATTTATTGGCTTTTATCTTGAAAAAAAATATAAAATACAAAACTATGCATGTATACCGAAAAGAGAACTCGCGAAGAAACGAGAAGACGAGAAGTTGAGTAATCCTTGTAGTGCTTATGTGCGTCATACAACATGAAAAATGATCAAAGAGCTTGAGCTTCCATTATATCAGACACATTAGCAAAAGAATTACATGAATATTCAGTGTCTTAAAGCTTCAGCAGTTTTAAAACTTAGCTGTATGGTTTTACTCCTTATTAGAGGAAAATAAACTTTTAATAGTAGCCAATTTACGTCATCAACTCAGTTGATAATGCCAAATGACCCAGAGTCGTCTATACTTCCTACTATAAACGTCACTTCTACAAGTCTGTGTGAGAACAGTCCTTCAATAAAGAGACCACAACATTCTCATCCCTTGAGTGTATCGAGCCGTTTAACTCAATTAACTCAAATTGGTCAGAAGCATATACCTCATAAGTTTTTTACTTCTGGTATGGACTAATGTTAAAGCTTACTCTCTGTTATCCGGCGAAAACCGGGGTTAACTATTTTTACACAAAATTAATAGTGGGTTTATTTCAGCACATTTCGTTTGAAGACAGTCGTTGCGCGGGGGACATTCCTGGTCTAAACAGGTCTTCTTAACCTGGTGTAATGTTCTGCTGACGCTCAAGAGGGTCTGTGACGGGGGTTACAGAAAATCTTGCGATACATGATAAGATTGATTGAAAAGGTTAGTTAGCAAAGACAAGGAGTTGGGGTCCCAAACTTGAGACGCTCCGTAAAACCCTAGGAGTGTATTCCTCTCAATT
This sequence comes from Pocillopora damicornis, assembly GCF_964200805.1. Classification (NCBI taxonomy): domain Eukaryota; kingdom Metazoa; phylum Cnidaria; class Anthozoa; order Scleractinia; family Pocilloporidae; genus Pocillopora; species Pocillopora damicornis. The sequence continues at coordinate 40,480,060 of NC_142670.1, read as the reverse complement.
TAATATCCGCCCTCTCTTCCGACAACAAGCCACTTCCTGCAGAGTTTCCTTGAACTTTTCTGGTAACAGCATAAACAAAAAAACCAAGCACGATGGAAAATGCAGCAACTGTTTTATAACTGCCAAACACTGCTTTTAGCACACTTTGGTAGTACAAGATTGAAATGGTGTGCTTAAGCATTAAATATTATCGTGATACATTAAAGTCGTTTAACACCTTCATTGCTTCCTTGTGGAGACCAAAGAGGACGAACCAGCGTCGATAATCAGCTCAAAACTGAACCCTCTCTTTTGCGACGATGAGTGGGTACAAATGGGTCGTTTAAGGAGCGATGCACTAATGAATATATGTCCTCTCTTTCCGCCGGAGTTCTTGTGATCTTGCTTTTCCCGAAAAGATTCTACAAGGAGTTTGAGGAGAAAAGTGGCCACCCAAAAACTTTTTAATTTTTCTTAAACAAATTAGCACCTTCAATTAAAATAACTGATTTGATTTGCAGTTCTTAAAGGATGAAAACACTTATAATTAAACGCCCTTTGAGAACCTATTAAGACGTCTTTCGCATCGTCAGTTCCATTAACACGAGTTTGAATCTCAACGAAGCTGCTCTTTGGCTGTATTTATGACAGAGACTTCATCAACATTCACAACTTGACGACTAGTGTACCATTCAACGAAGCGAATGCCTCGAGAGTCGGGGCTGAGAACCAATCTTTCGCGGCTCGTTCCACTTTGTGAGCGGAAGACCTGTTCTGAGGCTATTAGTTGTTCATTTGAGTTAGATCTTGTGTAAAGTTTCTGTGAATGATAAAGCAAAAATTTCAGCAAAACGAGACGTTATACTGGGCACTAAAATGGCAGAAATCGTATTTTACTAGGACCATTAATTTGACAAGAAGCTTGTAACATATTTTAGATAACATGCTTCCGAATTTATGTTCTTGTTTTGAAGGCGAGCTCCTTACATGCACTCCTTGCGGAGAAACGTTCTTAGTACAGTCCACTGCAGGACTGGGTTACGGCAAAGGCTGTCAAAACATATCGTATTTTTTACAGTGCGTTTCCTTGGTAGTTTTGTCTTTGTTTGTGTATACATTTGCTTGTTTGCTTTTCTTAGCACGTTAAATGTTTTGAATATTTGGTGAGTCCAAATTTATCTCATTTTTTTGTCAATAGCTTCACGTTTTATTCTTCTATTACTGCCGCTTGTTAGATCAGACATGTAGTCCAGTCTAGTCCATTCTTTTCAAGGTTTACATGTATGGTTTTTGGCTCAGTAAAACTCTTGGGGGCTTGGAGCCTTATTTGCCTGGGATCGAGACTGCAAAGAGGCTGTAAATGAAAGTGCTTGCTGAAGCACAGGCGTCCCAAGCTCCAACTGTGTGATGATCACCTTGCGAAATAAGAGCCATGGCGAAAATATAAGAGTATGGGAATACTTACGAATGCTGTTAGGAATAAAAAAATGCAATCAAATTCTCAATAATAATACCCCACCTTACTTCCACAGTGCATCGCTTGTTATCTGACTGCTTACTATGAAAAGAGCCCATTTAAACGAGTTATCCATTTTTAGGTTTACTACGTAGAAGCCCAAGGCTGCACACCCCACTTCCGAACGCCCTATCCGAGAAACAAAAAAATCCAAGCTCAAAATGACCGGGCGCCCACAAATTCAACGTAGAGTCCAAGCACATATATTGTGGTTTTCATTTCAATTCACTACAAATTAATCTTCCCCGATGCTAAGCCGCAGTGTGCTTCAAAAAGTTCCAGTTTGGACGTTTCTAAAGGCCCGCATACACATTCACCACGACCACACCGTCACTGGCATCAATAAATTATTTAAGAACCACGGGTGCTAAGTGACAGTGTGGTCCCCAGCGAGGCACAGTTTGCAAAGAAGGTAAGGTTACCATGCTGATATCGGGCGTTCGGAAACGGAGCGGCGTCGACAAAATCTGGATCGGCTTGGATCACTGATCGGATCACGGACCGATCACGGATCTGATCACGGATCGTAAAAAACAGAGAGTTTTGAAAAATAAACAATCAAATCGCTTACAAAATAATAGGGGGTTTAAGAAAAAGGGGGTGTGAAAAAATTAAAATATTTTCAATGAAAATTACAGATGTTACGTAGCAAGCCAATATAGATTCTTCGTGACATAATAGAGCGCAGGCCCATTTAAGTTTTTTTGCCCCAAGACTTCATGTAGTGCCGTCGTGGACGAAGGTAAGCGAGAAGTAAGCATCGTTCTTCAGTCAGGAGGGGGGAATTGGGATTTTCAGTTTTGCGGTTTTGATCGGTAAAGAGAGTAGTGGAACAAAGGAAAATAACGAACTGGATGGCAGTAAGTGAGTGAACAGACACAATATAAATTGATGTCGTAACTTCCTAAAGGGCTTCATGAACTGGAAAACATGTCCACTTCACGCAGTTATATCAGGGTATGAATTCAATAAGTTTGCTGCTACTAATGATGGACAGAAACGATTTATTTGGATCACACACAAAGACACAGATGTATGAAAAAAATTTTATTCATGCGCACATGAAAGGCTTTCCACTGAATAAGTTGTGCAAATGACTACTGAAAAGAAAATCGTGAAAGATAACCAAAATGAATTGAAATGTTAGCCTAAAGGTTTTTGAACTACTACAAAAGCTCTTTAAGCTATTTCCATCTTAGTCATTACTCTCGTCCATTGAGATATTTGTAATTCCCTTAATATCCGGTTCAAGACAGTTCTCATCCTCCAAGACTTCCTACAAGAAAGTAAAACAAACGGTAATAAGCCTATGCATTAGATAAAGGTAAAGAGCAAGCTCTTCATTAATTTCCTCTTACTCAATGAACGATACTCAGCTTTACTGTTCACGAATATTAAAATTTGTACATGTATTGAATATTTCTTCTCCTGTTAGATAAATTTTTTTCAGTATTTTCATGAATGTTTGTCAAGTATTATGTTGCAATTTCTTTAATCCTGACTTCAAAGGTGACTTAACCAGTCAGATGTTCTTTAACACAAACGAATTCCTTTTCTTTCTCTCAATTGCAACAGAGCACAACACACCCATAAATATGTCAACACATCACTGGACCATCTTAGTAACTTAATCCACATAAGTACCACTGTAGAGCCAATTAACTTGCAATAAAAGTTACGTCATCTTCGATACCAACAAGATAAACTAGTGAAACAAATATTATCGAGCATATAAGCTCACAAAGAGCTCTTCATCTATTTCCTTCTGCTCCTTCACGATCAAATTCCATTTTTTGATGAAAGGGGTACAGACGATCACAAGCTTTTTCGGTGACTATCAAATTCTTACGCCTTCGGTCTTTATTTCTTCCTCGAGTGACTCCAAAAGCTCAGAAAATGATGGACGCTTTGTAGAATCCAAACTCCAGCATGACTTCATCATATCGTAGCTGTGAAAAGAAAAACGATTCTGTTTAGTCGCACCTCAGAGTTGAACAATTGTGGCAGAACGGGGTCTTACTCCATTCAAGATTATTTACATTTCATCTGGGCATCCATCCGGCTTGGCTAAAGTTTTTCCTGCTTTCAGAAATTCTATTATTTCCATTCCGCCAAGACCAGAATACGGCATTTTACCTTGAAAGGAAAGATAAAGAGTTCAGTCTTTGTTGATGGTTTAATCGGCAGCTTGTCTCTGTAAGACGACTAATGATGATTATTATACAGTAGACTTACTTTAAAAACTCTAATAAGTCGAGAGCATACGCTGAATATACAATAGCGTGTGCAGTTGACATGATAACCCTATATCTGCAGCAGATATTGAACATAATGATGATGATGATGATGATGTTTTGTGTGGGTATTCGAAATCTCAACTTACTCACATATCCTTTAATATGAAATAGGTAAAAAGTCTCAATGCTAAAACTGTTTACCTCCAGATTCAATCTCCCATAATAACACTCCAAAGGACCATCTGTCGCAAAACAGCACTATTAGGTCATTTTACAATGAAAACAAATTTATTTCTAACGGAATTATGATTATGATTATAATTATTGCAATAACGCCATAACCCCACCATTATTACTGGCTATATCTCGATATAACTAGTATATAAAGGAAAGCATGAATTTGATATAGCATCTGAGCCATATCTTAACATTACAACAGTGCATCAGTATGCTTAGAGTACCCGACTTGTTCTTAGAGTTTCATTATCATGACGAGGGAAGTATCTACTGCTTAATTTCGATAGAAAACTCAGAGACCATAAAATAGCTTCAAAGCTTAATCAGTAATTAGGACCCCTATTCGCTAATAGCGTGTGGCTTTACAATTTTAACTTTCCCTCATAATTCCTCACAGAGTTAACTTACACATCTGTTTTAGTATTGTACGTGTAATCCTCCAAAGACTCAAGAGCCATCCAGCGAACTGGTAATAATCCCTTTTTTTGGAAGAAAAAATTTGAAGCACAGTTTGAATAAAAACAATCCAGTTTAAATAATACTGAAGAATAGTACGTACGAAAAATTATGAATTTTTATAGCTGTATGTTGAGAGAACATTGAATCAGGGAGATAAAACTGAAATTGGGAGGACCACAAGGGAACTTAGCACCGCCAAGGATCCCCGAACGCGTTAATTACTTGAAACGAATTGGAAAAAGTCTGCTGGATATCTGATTAAGGAGAATATCAGCTGTTATTTACGAGTGTCTTCTGCTTTGGATAGTGAATGTAAATAGCAGTTTCTGGAAATTTCTAGAACGCTAGCCCACGGTGACATGGATACTCGAACCTTCTAATAACATATAAATGGAACATTCTAGAAAATTCTGTCAGGTTTTGGGATAATGATGTAATTCTACTAAAATAGTTGTGTTGAAAACTTCTAGAATTTCCCGAATACTTTAGAGAATTGTTATTGTTTCCATTGTTATTACTTTCACTTCATAAGGGTCGCTTCTTCGTAAGATTCAACATATATTAAGACGAAGTTCGAAGATCGCTTTCATATTCATTTTAGATGTGTTGCTTCTTTAAGTAGGTGGGTTTGAAGGAGCAAAGTGTTCTTTCTGTCGGTTACCGTGTACAGTAACAATTCAAAGGAGGTTGAATCTTTGCAATACGATGTAGCTGGAACTACAGATTTTAGCATGCATTCCATGAAAAAAAAAAGCAATAGTTTGTCGTTTTAACTACTCTCCCCATTTTTTAAACACAAGAATACTGTCCATACCCCGGATGTACTTTCGTATTCACCACTTTCGTACACATCACGTGACAGGCCGAAGTCGGAAACCATGGCAACATTCTCCTCGCCAAGAAGCACGTTTCTTGCTGCAAGGTCACGATGAACACACTAAGAAAGAGAAGCCAAATAAGAATCAAATAATCCTCTAGAAAGAAAATATTTCCTTGAATTCTTTATTGGATCTTGTACCTTTTTGCTAGCCAGGTGAAGCATTCCACGAGCTACATCTCTTGCGATCTTCACTTTGTCTTGGGGCGTGAAGTTTATTTCCTTTTTCCAAACATTGTAATATGGATTTTCTCTATTCTTCTTCAGTTGGTCCAACAAACAGCCATTCGGGGCCAAAGTGACAATCATCAATACTGGCTCTAGAATTTGCGACAAAGTTAGATATTAAAGTTGTGAATCAAGAATTGCAGTTAAGTGTTGAACTGTTTGTGTTGCATAATTGGGAATTTATCATTACATACAAGGACGAAAGTGGAAAGGATACTGCACGTAGAACATTAATAAATATCAACTAAAAGTTACCAGTCTTAGTACAAGCTCCAATAAGACTTAAGACATTGGGATGTTCACCAACTGCAACCATGACTGCAAGCTCGTTAATCAGTTCCCGTCTCTCTGTTTCTGTAGCATTCACTACAAAGAAATATTCTAAGCTTGACTGATATCCAAGGGGCAGCAAATCTGTTTACAAATTTGTATCAAACACTTGAAAGGCATCTAATGCATTTGCTTTTAATCAGGAAATCATCAACCGATCATAAATTTTGTAAATCGATCATTCACTTATTAACTTACTGAGCTTATTAACTAAGAAAATCAGTCAAGCAATCAAATTTAAAGCTTCATCAAGAATGTTTACCTTTAAGTTTTTTTACTGCGCATGCTCTCACTTGTTCTCCTATGCGCACCAAGCCCTTGTACACCTCCCCAAATGCACCTTCTCCCAGTTTGTCTTGGAGAGTAATATCTGATCTGGGAATTTCCACCCAGTCTCCAACTTTCATGGAGAGCTCAATCTTCAAGAGCAATGCAACAGCGAATTACTCTTTCAAACATTAGATCACTGGATAACTTCATCATAAAATTCAAGTCAAATTACCTCTTCTCTCTTCTGTTTTGATTTACATATTGGCTGAAACTTTAAGCAAACAGCCAATATAAATACAGCAGCTAAGAACGAGGGCAAGACTATAACCAGCATCAAATCTCTAATGAATCTGTCTGTAAGTTGGAAAAAAAAGCAAATGCTTATCGTAAGCAAATAACATGAAGCATTAACCTTTCCCTTATAAGCGTTTTTGTCAATTTGTGTCTTCAATAAGAAAGATAGACAACTTGAAACTTTTTTCCCTTGATACCTTTGTTTTCACGTTTGAACTTTTTGATATTACATTAATTTAGGAACGGAGAAAATTAGGGCAGAATTATTTAATACTATAGACCAGAAGTATCAAACGCTATGATCGCGTCTTGTCTTAGCGTTGGATGACATCAGTTGTTATTGTTGACAACTCCTTTCCCTTTTCACTAACTTGGTGAATTATCGAATAATTTCCTTCTGGAAGGTACCTGTACACATGTAAAGATCAATTTGGCGCTGGTCATTTGGGGAGGGAGAAACCCGCTCTCGGTGTTATTATTACCTGGCAGTGTCTTTTGTGTTAGCAATACACCCTCTGACCTCCCATACTTATTGTTGCTTGATAATCTGATGGTGTATTCTGTGGAGGGATCTAAGTTCTCCATAATCATCGTGGTCTCAGGGTAAGGAATTGTCCAAAGTGCGGTAAAGTTCTTCAGTCTTGATATCTTTCGCTCTATAGTGTAGTTTTGTATCTGGTATAGGCTGCCATATTCTGGCTCCTCCCATATCAAAATAAGATATTTTTTCTGTGCATTCTTTACGGAGAAACTTTTAGGAGACCTCGGTGTTTCTAGCGAAAGAAGGAAGAATCAACAATACATAACTAAAAAACCGCAGTTTTAAAACTACATAACCCATATTATGTGGCGTTATTCATTTCTTTTTCGGGGGGGGGGGGGGAATGATCTGAGAGTAGGGTAGCTCTTATGAGAATCCAAAAAGCTTTACCTACCCTGAACCTGTATGGAAGTAACTTTAAGTCGATCTCCAAACGACGAACGCATCCCTCCTATCAAATGATTAAGAGCATCATCTTTGTCGGTTGTGTTCGTATTTATTGTTGCAAGGACTTTAATGTCTGCCCTCAGGCTGCCATTTCTAAAAACAAAAGTAACAAAATACTTAAGAATAATTCACTAGCGGTAAATAAGATAATGTTTGTCATGAGAGCTGCTTTTCTCGAATGAACCATCTGCAAGGTACCCAATGCTTCAGTCTTGAAACGTGGATGAGTGCAATACCTTTTAGGAAATTTTATTCTAAGGGAAACAAAGTTAATTGTTATATGAAATGTTATCTAATTGGCCTCATTTTGAAAGTAAGCGTGTTAAAAAACCAAAAAGTGGCCAATAAAGGCTTTAAATGGCCAACGAAATCTTTATATGAGAATAAAAATAGTTTCTTACCTAAAATGTATAGTTATGACGTCATATATCTTCAAATTAGAAGATTCGTTGAAGTGGTATTTTATCTAAAGGAAAAAAATGTTTTATTTAAAAACAGAGTATGCAAAAATTTAAAAGCACTTCTTTGCCATCCACCAATCAAAATTTTACGAAACAAATTGTTCCTTACTGAAATTCTAATGAGTTCAGCCATTTCCAAGAACCTTTTACTGCTACTGTTGAGTAGATCGCTGCTGAAATCAGAATCTATAATAAGCTGGAAGTCAGCCTCTAACATTTCTTCACCTGAAAATCAACCAAAGAACACAGGGAAGTGATAACAAGACAAAAAAGGAACACAAATGGATGAAGAAAGCATAGCAAATTACGAACTAAAATTTGTTAGGCTGGTTAATGATTTCCAGATAGTAATGTACGGCTAGTTTGATGCTAAAAGGTTGAGACTTTCAATTATGCGGAAAAGAGAAATGTAATATGAGTTTCTCCTCGTCATGATCAGTGGCATTCGACCTCATTTCCCCACTCATGATAACATAATTATGACATCTGCTTGAAAAGCATTATTGGCACCCGGATATCAACCAAGCTCTCAACTGTCAACTGTCAATTTAATTGAAAGTGGTATATACCCTACATACCAGAAGACAGAGTTTTTAAATCAAGGACCGTGCTACTTGGCCCGTGGCCAATTTCATTGAACCCATTGACCATAATCTCGTATGCTGTGTTTGGACGGAGCTTTGTAAGAACATCCTGAGTCAAGTTGCTCGTTGTGTTTGCTTCATAATAGAGCTCGGACCCTTTGCTCCGGTATTGAATCCGATAACCCAACAGTTTTTCTTTATGACGAGAAGGAGGTATGTTCTTCCAAGAGATTAATATGGCTGTTGAATTGAGAGGATGGCCTTTAAGGAAAGAGGGAGCCTCTTCTGGAACTGGTAACAAAAATATAAGAAAAAACACTCTTTATCTATGTTATATAAACATTTTGGTCCACAGCCAGGTTAAGCCATCAATTAACGATAGAGATCTCTGAACAAGAATCTTTCAGCTGCTTGGTTATTATACTATAATCAAAGAGCGCCTGGTAATTAATCTGCTTGAGTCTGCTCTTGATCTGCGTTTTTTCTAAGCCTGACCTTGGGTAATGTTGTGAAATCTTCTATAAAATTTGTCTCCGCATGAAACAAAGCGAAGGAAATGATGCCACAGAACATGACATCCTAAATTGCTTTTCGTTAGTATCTGAATAATATGTCTGTAAAATATGTTCTAAAGAGAATTTAAAAATGACATTTATACTTTCAGTCTTCTATTTTCACTTATGCTCTTTGGCTTTCGCGTAAGTTCTCTTTATGACTAAATTTACCTCTGGAGGGACATCGAGGTACGTTGCAGTATTCCCATCGAACATTTGGGTCAGTTGTATAACACCATGGTCCATCCGGGGCACTTCTTTCCGGGTTACGACACACGTTCGAGTCATTTTTGGAATTAGCGACATCTTTAGGAATCCGCCAGTGACGATGAGGACACTGAGATTTCCACGGCTGACATATACGACCAGACCGAGTGACGTTCATGTTGCCACGGTAACCAACTCCCACACCGTAGTAACAATCTGACATAAATCACATCTAGATGTTATGGTACTGTCAAAGTAGCAGGAACTTTTTTTAGGTACTAGTCCGCCGTACGGTTGACACGATGGGACCAGTTGTGGGAACAAGTCTCTTGAAGAGTTTACCCACTGGGACCTGTTTCACATCGAAGTAGCAAAATATAGGGCGTTTATTGACAGACTACATTGGACAAGAGATCGTAAAATAACAATTCAGAACATTGATAACAGACCTGTACTTTCAGTGTCATCACCTATGGGAAATAGAGAAAAGTGTGAGTAGTTGAGGTCAGAAAAGCAAAGTGAAAATTTAAAATTGTCGTATCGATTTGATAGGCTAAAAATATAACAGTTATTTTCTGGCGTCTGATTTTGTCAGATGTCTGTGTCTCCACAGAAGCCAATGCACGTCGCTCGTACGCTCCCGGAACGTTCCTACTTTTCGTGTAATTAATTTACGGCTATTTACCAAAGTGGAGGTGGCTACTGATGGATATATACCGAGCTGCGAAGCGGCGAGATAAATATCCACCGCGGACCACGGACACTTTGGTGAATAGGTGTTCTAGTATATTCTAAAATAGCGTGATGATGTGGCACAAAAGGATGATTTTAACTCATTTATTCCTACAACGATCATAATATTTTCGGGCGCAAATCCCGCGCAAGTTGATTGGAGGTGAATAGCAAAAGATAGTCGAAGATTGAGCAGCCAATCAGAGCGCGCCTCCAACGCCATACTGTTTTAGTATATACTAAGTATTGCTATTCCCCAAAGATGGGATTCTGGTAACCTCTTCCCCTCCTCCCTCTGCTCTTCAGGAAATTTCCCCGACAAATCGCTGGTACCCATTAAAACACCTGGGAGGGGAGAGTTATCACATGGCACCACTGTTAAAGCCAAAAGGTTCTTTAATTCTCAAACGACATGACCAGATGATGAGGGTATCTTGTTCAAATAAAGGAGTCAATGATGATGCTGCTATACCTACCAGGAAGATCGTACCATTGATGGCACTCAGGAGCATCGCCGCCATTAGCTGAAGCATATTCAGATCTCGAGCAATTTACCATGTCCATGAAGGATCGGAAGGCCGGTATATCTCCGATTAAAGCCCTTTCTTTTTTGCAAACGACGAGCAAATATTCGCATGATTTGCGACAAACGCGGCGTTTTTTAGGCTCAGCCAATGATTCATCACACGGAGGGAAAATATAGCCACAGAGCAAATCTTTAAATGTGAGTCTGCACTCCGGCGCGATCTCAAGAACTTTGAAATAACTGTCAAAGCCCCCAGCTTCCCTTTCACCAGAATCCAATGTGGACTGATCACCATAAACGTATAGACTTCTGGTTATGTTTCTACAGAATTCGCCTTTATACTCGTAAAATATACAGGAAGCGTTTCTTGCGGAGGCATTCACCGGAGGAAATGCTGGAATGCAGCTAAAGATATAGAAACAATGAAAAGGAAATAATGTATGGGTATGTAAATGAATAAATATATGATACAGGAAGGTGAATGAATAAACAAATATATAAAACTGAAAGAAATATTATACAGAGCACTTAGCGTTAGCGCTTCAGAGGAATGTTAAGCATACCAACCTTGCATTAGAATGCACTTGAGTGAGGTTATTTTCTGTTTATCGATAAAAGAAAGTAAAGTCAATGATTATTAAATAATAGTAATTGTAATAAAATTTATAATAAAACTATTTAATAGAAAAAGGGGACAAATCTCATTAATAACGCAACCGAGTTTTTATATAACTCCTTATTGAAGGTTGTACTGGAAACGTGCCATACGTTTCATTTGCTAGGGCAGTTCTTACAGTCTCGCACTTAAACTTTGTAGAAATTTATTTGCCTTGAATAGCTTTTCATCGCTATCTTCCTCCTCCAAGAGTAAAATGTCACTATCATGTATTATCACTTGGCTGTGAGCGGCATAGCATCTGAATAAAAAATGAAAATAACTTTTTCTACCAACCGCAACGAGCCAAGATGGCGCTCAAGAAGGTAAGAACAACTATGGTCCAGACTTGAGTCATTTATGTGTTGTAAGGCTGGTTACCAGGGCAAGAACTTCAATCTAATATTAAGATGTAAAGATAAATAGGAAAATTAATTCAATTACCGTACAGACAATAACTTTGATACAAAACGGATAAACATTTTAAAATTCTAAGCAAACTGAAAGAGAGCGATTAATCAGTAACTCGCTCGATATGCGGAAAGACATAAATATTTACAAATAAGAATCGAGCCATTACATAATACCAAACTGTCAGTAACTATCCTAAATCAATTTAATTCGATTATTAAGTTAAAAAAATCTGCATGAACATATTTCTAATGACTCCTACCATTCTTCTCCAGAATATAAGTGAACCTAGATGTTATTCTTTCCAAGGGCACAATTATCTTATGGACGACCTACGATCCCTAATGGCACACTGAAATATTCTTAAAATACAGTCACCGCTGCAAATGAATCCAACTCAGTTGGGCAAACAAAGTTGTTCTTCACGGCCGTTCCTGATGCCAAACTGATCACCCCACAAGACCATCCACTAAGTTAAGAGTCTACTGCTTACCAACTCTCTGATAGATCGATGTGGTATTTTCCCTTGCGAATAATTTAAAACAAGATAAACAGTACTCTAGCAAAGCGCTGGATCCTGTTTGATATCCAACCAGCCGTGACGCGACATTTCAGTTAAACCAGGAAAAGCACGTCGTCGTAAATAAACTAAATGCAAATATGTGTCAGCCTTCTAAAATGAGAAGAGGGGAGTACGTTTCTGAGGAAACTGTGTTGCTGCATCGGTGGGAGAGTATAACAGGTAATTTAGTGTTAGCAACTGAGTTGAAAACGTAAATTAGCCACCGTAAAGGGTAAAAAAGCTGACGTTTCGAGCGTCAGCCCTTCGTCAGATCGCTCTGACGAAGGGTAACGCTCGAAACGTCAGCTTTTAAGATCTTTACGGTGGCTAATTTACGTTTTCAACTCAGTTGTTAACACTAAATGACCTGTTCTAAAATGAGAGCAACGCTCGATACAATTTTTGTAGAAAACTCATATATCCTTTGTAACACAGCATTCGAGTAATTTTGCTCGCACGCTTGAACGAATATCACTCACGACTTTGAATACCTTCTAACTGACTACTGTCTTCCCTTACAAGGCTTTTTCCTTTTTGGTTTTGCTCTCTGATACTTTACCATAATTTTCAGCTCGAAAGCTTGAGTCATGAAAGCTGAGAGCGAATGAAGAGCCAAGCGAGTAACACTGAGTTCCTGCCACCATTCAGTTGCAAAACATAACATAAGGTCACGGGGGTAGGTCTGCGCAAGGGCGGAAATTATAAAAACTACTCCTCTCCATTCTCTCCTCCACTTAGTTTGTCAGAGGCCAAATGACGCATTCATTCATGATCGAATTGAATAAGACACACACAATAAAAACGATGCAAAATGGTAAATTCAGCGGTCCCTTACCTTACAAGAATTTTAATTGACTTTGCAAGAGGCAGAAACATCTTTACATCCAGACCTTCTATGATCCTTTTTTTTCTAAAGAATTTTACCGAAAAATTGTTGTTTGCTCACCTTGAAGTGAATTTATTGAGAAATATTTGCGCGATAGAGTCGAAAAATATGTAAATTAAACCCGATAAAGACAGAGAGTATCACTTGGTTCGAAAGTCATCAGATTTCCTTATGAAAGCGAAACGAAATTTTCAACTGGTAAAGCAACTCATTCAGCCACGAAGAATATTCATTGATCTTTTTCAAGCTCAAATAAAACTGTACAGGGTGAAATCATCTTAACAAATATAAGGTAAGAATGGTCATAAAAGGGTGGGTATGAAAAAACGTATGTTATTAAAGGATCTGTCACAATGACGTTAATTTACCTCCGAGTCTCACTGATCTCAGAGTAATATGTGGTTTTAGAAAACTCAGTTCTAAATTTTTTTCTGTCCCATGTATTTGTTTGTACTTAGAATATTTCTATTCGTAAAAATCAACAAATTGATATTAGGAGGTTTGTTTTGGGTGTTTTCAAGGAGGAGTAAAATAGAAATTTTCATTAAAATGCCACTGATGGATTCCTTCAAACTGCTTAAGAGTATCATGAGATGTTTGCTTAGAAATGTCAAGCGATGCTAATAATTGGTGTTCTTACGTATTGACCCTTGCTGTCACGCCACAGTTGTCACGAAGACAACATATTCTACGAAACCAGCCCGACCTCCCAATCTTTTTAACATGTTTATGTGGTTCAAGTATGATCACTGAAAAACCAACGCAATTTTTAGCATTACTTGACATTTCTAAACAAACATCTGATACTCTTTAAAAGTTTGAAGGAACCTTTCAGTGACAGTTTGATGATTTGTGACTTCCGGTCTTAAGAGTGGTTTAGCAAGAGGACGGGAAAGTCCGTTGACAACGGCGCTCCCGCTAAAAATACCGTTAAGAAACTGGGTAGTGGTCGTCGCCTGGTTATGCCTCAGAAGTGACTTAGCAGTCGTTGCAACGAACCGTCAACGTTATATTTGTTCTTGAATATCTTAACCTCGGCTCTCTAAAGATCACCATCACCTTTGTCTTAACGGTGGCCAATTTACGTTATCAACTCACTTGATAATACCAAATTTCCTTGAGTTGTCTGTACTTTTTACTGTAAATCTCAATTCTACAAGTCTGCGTGTGAACAGTCCTTGAATAAAGAGACCACAACACTCTCGTCCCGTTGGACCGTCAATGTTCCTTCAGGTTGGTTAGAAGCTTATAGCTTACAGGTTACATGTGGCTGGTATAGACTAAAGCTAAAGCTTACTCTCTGTCTTCCGGCGAAAACCGGAGTTCAACTATTTGTACACAAAATTAATAATGTGTTTATTTCAGCACATTTCGTTTGAAGACAATCGCTGCGCAGGGGATATTCCTCGTCTAACCAGGTCTTCTTAGCCTAGTGAAATGTTCTACTGACGCTCAAGAGGATCTGTGAGGGGTTACAGGAAATCTTGCGATACATGAAAAGATTGATTTGTTTAAAAAGGTTAGTAAGAAACCGAGTAAGTGTCAGAAGCCATAAACCCGAAGACAAAGAGTTGGTGTCCCAAACTTGAGACGCTCCATTAAACCTTAGGAGTGGATTCCTCTCAATTTAAGATCTGCCCTCTCTTCCGACAACAAAATACTTCCTGTAGAGTTTCCTCGACCTTTTCTGTTAACAGCATAAACTGCCAAACACTGCTAGTAGTACACTTTGGTAGTACAGAAGTGCGATACAATTGTTAGCTCGAGACAGTATGAGACTGAAATGGTGTGCTTAAGCATTAAATGTTATCGTGATACATTAAAGTCGTTTATCACCTACAGTGCTTCCTTGTGGAGATCAATGAGAACGAATCAGCGTCGATAATCGGCTCAAAACTGAACCCTCTCTTCTGCGACGATGAATAGGTACAAATGGGTCGCTTAAGGAGCGATGCACAAATGCATATATATATTCACACTTTCTGCCGGAGTTCTTGTGATCTTGCTTTTCCTGACAAGATTCTGCAAGGAGTTTCAAAAGAAAAATGGCAGCCCAAAAACTTTTGAATTTTTTCTCGAACAAAGTAATACAAGAGCACCTTTGATTAAAATAACTGATTTGATTTGCAGTTCTTAAAGCATGAAAACACTTATGACAAAACGCGCTTTGAGAATCTATTAATACGTCTTTCGCGTCGTCGGTTCCATTAACACGAGTTTTAATCTTAGCAAAGCTGCTCTTCGGCTGTATTTATGAAAGCGATTTCATCAACAATCACAACTTGACGATTAGCGTGCTGTTCAGCGAGGCGAATGCGGGGAGAGTCGGGGCTGGGAACTAATGTTTCGCCGCTCGTTCCACTTTGTAAGCGGGAGATCTGTTCTGAGGCTACTAGTTGTCGAGGAGCGTTTTCTAGTGCCACCATGGACGAAGGCAAGCGAGAGGTACTTATCATTCTTCAATAAGGAGGGGGGCTTTGGGATTTTTGGTTTTGCGGTTTAGATCGGTAAAGAGGGTGGCGGGACAAAGAAAACTAACGAACTGGATGGTAGTAAATGAATGAAGAAATACAATAATTTGCGTACAATAATACAATAATACGTAACTTGCTAAAGGCTTCATGAACTGAAAAACGTGTCCACTTCTCGCAGTTAGGTCAGGGTATGAATTCAATAATAAAGTTCACTGCTACTTATGATGGACGACAACGATTTCTTTGGATCACATACAAAGACATAGATAAATGAAAATATTTTATTCATGCGAACATGAAAGGCTTTCCATCGAATACGCTGTGCAAATGACTACTGAAAAGAAAATCTCGAAAGATGACCAAAATGAATTTAAATGTTAGCCTAAAAGTATTTGAACTCCTACAAAAGCTCTTTAAGCTATTTGGTAGTTGTTTCCATCTTAGTCATCACCTTCGCCCATTGAGATATTTGTAATTCCTTTGATATCCAGTTCAAGACAGTTCTCACCCTTCAGGACATCCTACAAAAAAATAAAACAAACGGTAATAAGCCTATGCATTAGATAAAGGTAAAGAACAAATTCTTCATTCATTTCTTTTTACTCATTGAACGATACACAGCTCTACTGATCATGAATGTGAAAATTTGTATTAAATATTCCTTCTCCCGTTGGATCCATTTTTTTAAGCATTTTCATCAATGTTTGTCAAGTATCATGATGTAATTTCTTTAATCCTGACTTCAAAAGTAATTTAAAGTGATTTGTGATGTTCTTTAACACAAACAAAGTCCTCTTCCTTCACTCAATCGCAACTGAACACAACACACCCATAAATAGGTCAACCCATCAGTGGACCATCTTAGTAACTTACTCCACATAAGTACCATCGTCGCGCTAATTAACTTGCAATAAAAGTTACGTCATCTTCGATACCAACAAGATAAACTAGTGAAACAAACATTATTGAGCATATGAGCCCACAAAGAGCTCTTCATCTATTTCCTTCTACTCTTTCCCGATCAAATTCCAGTTCCTGATGCAAGGAGTACAGACAATCACAAGCTTTTTCGGTGACTATTAAATTCTTACGCTTTTCCTCTTTATTTTTTCCTCGAGTGACTCCAAAAGCTCAGAAAATGATGGACGCTTTGTAGAATCCAAACTCCAGCATGACTTCATCATATCGTAGCTGTGAAAAGAAAAACGATTCTGTTTAGTCGCACCTCAGAGTTGAACAACTGTGGCAGACCGGGGTCTTATTCCATTCAAGATTATTTACATTTCATCTGGGCATCCATCCGGCTTGGCTAAAGTTTTTTCTGCTTTCAGAAATTCTATTATTTCCATTCCGCCAAGACCAGAATACGGCATTTTACCTTGAAAGGAAAGTTAAAGAGTTCAGTCTTTGTTAATGGTTTAATCGGCAGCTTGTCTCAGTAAGACGACTAATGATAATTATTATACAGTAGACTTACTTTGAAAACTCTAATAAGTCGAGAGCATACGTGCAATATACAATAGCGTGTGCAGTTGACATGATAACCCTATATCTGCAGCAGATATTTAACATGACGATGAGGATGATGATGTTTTGTTTGGGTATTCGAAATCTGAACTTACTCACATATCCTTTAATATGAAATAGGTAAAAAGTCTCTATGCTAAAACTGTTTACCTCCAGATTCAATCTCCCATAATAACACTCCAAAGGACCATCTGTCGCAAAACAGCACTATTAGGTCATTTTACAATGAAAACAAATTTATTTCTAACGGAATTATGATTCCAAATTGCAATAACGCTATAACCCCACCATTATTACTAGCTATATCTCGATATGACCAGTATTTAAAGGAAAGCATGACTCTGATATAGCATCTGAGCTATATCTTAACATTACAACAGTGCATCAGTATGCTTAGAGCACCCGACTTGTTCTTAGAGCTTCATTATCATGACGAGGGAAGTATCTGCTGCTTAATTTCAATGGAAAACACTCAGAGACCATAAAATAGCTTCAAAGCTTAATCAGTTTTTAGGACCCCTATTCGCTTATAGGATGTAGCTTTACAATTTTAACTTTCCCTCATAATTCCTCACAGAGTTAACTTACACATCTGTTTTAGTATTGTACGTGTAATCCTCCAAAGACTCAAGAGCCATCCAGCGAACTGGTAATATTCCCTTTTTTTGGAAGAAAAATTTTAAAGCACAGTTTAAGTAAAAACAATCCAGTTTGAAATAATACTGAAAAATAGTACTACGAAAAATCATGAATTTTTAAAGTTGTACGTTGAGACGACATCGGCTCAGGGAGATAAACTGAGATTGCGAGGACCACAAGGGGACTCAGCACCGCCAAAGGATCCCCGAATGCGTTAATTGCTTGAAACGAATTGGAAAAAGTCTGCTGGATATCTGATTAATGAGAATATCAGCTGTTATTTACGAGTGTCTTCTGCTATGGATAGTGAATGTAAATAGCAGTTTCTGGAAATTTCTAGAACGCTAACTCACGGTGACATGGATACTCGAACCTTCTAATAACATACAATGGAACATTCTAGAAAATTCTGTTAGGTTTTGTAATAATGGTGTAATTCTACTGAAATAGTTGTGTTGTAATCTTCTAGAATTTCCAAAATACTTTAGAGAATTTTTATTGTTTTCATTGTTATTGCTTTCATTTCATAAGAGTCGCTTATTCGTAAGATTTAACATATATTAAGACGAAGTTCGAAGATCGTTTTCATATTCATTTTAGACGCGTTGCTTCATAAGGTAGGTGGGTTTAAAGAGCAAAGTGTTCTTTCTGTCGGTTAACGTGTACCGTAACACTTCAAAGGAGGTTGAATCTTTGCAATACGATGTAGCTGGAACTACAGATTTTAGCATGCATTCCATGAAATAAAAAATAAGCAATAGTTTGTCGTTTTAACTACTCTTCCCATTTTTTAAACACGAGAATACTGTATATACCCCGGATGTACTTTCGTATTCACCACTTTCGTAGACATCACGTGACAGACCGAAGTCGGAAACCATGGCAACATTCTTTTCGCCAAGAAGCACGTTTCTTGCTGCAAGGTCACGATGAACACACTAAGAAAGAGAAGCCAAATGAAATCAAATAATCCTCTAGAAAGTAAATATTTCTCTAAATTCGTTATTGGATCTTGAACCTTTTTGCTGGCCAGGTGTAGCATTCCACGAGCTACATCTCTTGCGATCTTCACTTTGTCTTGGGGCGTGAAGTTCATTTCCTTTTTCGAAACACTGTCGTATGGATTTTCTCTATTCTTCTTCAGTTGGTGCAACAAACAGCCATTCGGGGCCAAAGTGACAATCATCAATACTGGCTCTAGAATTTGTGACAAAGTTAAATATTAAAGTCGTGAATCAAGAATTGCAGTAAAGTGTTGAACTGTTTGTGTTGCATAATTGGGAATTTATTATTACAAAGAAGGACGAAACTTGAAAGGAAACTTCAGGTAGAACATCAATAAATATCAACTAAAAGTTACCAGTCTTGGTACAAGCTCCAATAAGACTTAAGACATTGGGATGTTCACCAACTGCGACCATGACTGCAAGCTCGTTAATCAGGTCCCGTCTCTCTGTTTCTGTAGCATTCACTACAAAGAAATATTCTAAGCTTTACTGATATCCAAGGGGCAGGAAATGTGTTTACAAATTTGTATCAAACACTTGAAAGGCATCTAATGCATTTACTTTTAATCAAGAAATCATCAACCAATCATAAATTTTGTAAATCGATCATTCACTTATTAATTTACTGAGCTTATTAACTAAGAAAATCAGTCAAGCAATCAAATTTAAAGCTTCATCAAGAATGTTTACCTTTAAGTTTTTTTACTGCGCACGCTCTCACTTGTTCTCCCACGCGTACCAAGCCTTTGTACACTTCCCCAAATGCACCTTCTCCCAGCTTGTCTTGGAGAGTAACATCTGATCTGGGAATTTCCGCGCAGTCTCCAACTTTCATGGAGAGCTCAATCTTCAAGAACAATGCAACCGCGAATGACTCTTTCAAACATTAGATCACTGAATAACTTTATCAAAAAATTCAAGTCAAATTACCTCTTCTCTCTTCTGTTTTGATTTACATATTGGCCGAAACTTTAAGCAAATAGCCAATATAAATACAGCGGCTAAGAACAAGGGTAAGACTATAACCAACATCAAATCTCTGATGAATCTGTCTGTAATTTGGAAAAAAGCAAATGCTTATCGTAAGCAAATAACATGAAGCATTAACCTTTCCCGTACAAGCGTTTTGGTCAATTTGTGTCTTCAGTAAGAAAAATAGACAACTTGAAACTTTTTTTCCTTGATACCTTTGTTTTCACGTTTGAACTCTTTTATATTACATTAATTTGAGAACAAAGAAAATTACAGCGAAATTATTTAATACTATTGAACACAAGTATCAAACACTATGATCGCGTCTTGTCCTAGCGTTGGATGACATCAGTTGTTATTGTTGACAATTCCCTTCCCTTTTCTCTAGCTTGGTGAATTTTCGAACAATTTCCTTTTGGAAGGTACCTGTACACATGTAAAGATCAACTTGGTGCTGGTCATTTGGGGAGGAAGAAACCCACTCTGGGTGTTATTATTACCTGGCAGTGTCTTTTGTGTTAACAATACACCCTCTGACCTCCCATACTTATTGTTGCTTGATAATCTGATGGTGTATTCTGTGGAGGGATCTAAGTTCTCCATAATCATCGTGGTCTCAGGGTAAGGAATTGTCCAAAGTGCGGTAAAGTTCTTCAGTCTTGATATCTTTCGTTCTATAATGTAGTTTTGTATCTGGTATAAGCTGCCATACTCTGGCTCCTCCCATGTCAAAATAAGATATTTTTTCTGTGCATTCTTTACGGAGAAACTTTTAGGAGACCTCGGTATTTCTAGCGAAAGAAGGAAGAATCAACAATACATAACTAAAAAACAGCAGCTTTAAAACTACACAACCCATATTATGTGGAGTCATTCATTTTTTTTTTCGGGGGGGGGGGGGGGGAGGAGATGATCTGAGAGTAGGGTAGTTCTTATACGCATCTAAAAAGCTTTACCTACCCTGAACCCATATGGAAGTAATTTTAAGCCGATTTCCAAACGACGAACGCATCCGTCCTATAAAATGATTAAGAGCATCATCGTTGTCGGTTGTGTTCGTATTTATTGCTGCAAGGACTTTAATGTCTGCCCTCAGGCTGCCATTTCTAAAAAAAAAATTAACAAAGTTCTCAAGAATACTTCATCAGCGGTAAATAAGATAATGTTTGTCATGAAAGCTGCTTTTCTCGAATGAACCATTGAAAGTAAGGGTGTTTAGAAACCAAAAAGTGGCCAATATAGGCTTTAAATGGCCAACGAAATCTTTAAACGAGGATAAAAATAGTTTCTTACCTAAAATGTATAGTTATGACGTCATATGTCTTCAAAATAGAAGATTTGTTGAGGTGGTGTTTTATCTAAAAGAAACAAATGTTTTGTTCAAAAACAGAGCATGCAAAAATTTGAAAGCACTACTTTGCCATACACCAATCAAAATTTTATCAAACCAATTGTTCCTTACTGAAATTCTAATGAGTTCAGCCATTTCCAAGAACCTTTTACTGCTACTGTTGAGTAGATCGCGACTAAAATCAGAATCTATAATCAGCTGGAAGTCAACTTGTAATATTTCCTCACCTGAAAATCAACCAAAGAACACAGGGAAGAGATAAAAAGATAAAAAAGGAACACAGATGGATGAAAAAGAAATAGAAAATTACAAACTAAAAAATTTGTTTGGCTGGTTCAAGAATTCCAAACAGTAAAATACGGCTAGTTTAATGCTAAAAGGATGAGACTTCCAGTTATAAAAGCGGAAGAGAGAAATATGATATGAAGTTCCACCCGTCACGATCAGTGGCATTTGACCTCATTTCCCCACTCATGATAATATAGTTATAGCATCTGCTTGCAACGTGTCATTGGCACCCGGATATCAACAAAGCTCTCAACTGTCGACTGTCAGTTTAATTGAAAGTAGTATATACCCCACATACCAGAAGACAGAGTTTTTAAAACAAGGACCGTGCTACTTCGCCCGTGGCCAATTTTATTGAACCCATTGACCATAATCTCGTATGCTGTGTTTGGAACAAGCTTCGTCAGAACATCCTGAGTCAGGTTGCTCGTTGTGTTTGCTTCATCATAGAGCTCGGACCCTTTGCTCCGGTATTGAATCCGATAACCCAATAGTTTTTCTTCATGACGAGAGGGAGGTATGTTCTTCCATGAGATTAAAATGGCTGTTGAATTGAGAGGATGGCCTTTAAGGAAAGTGGGAGCCTCTTCTGGAACTGGTAACAAAAGGATAAGTAAAAACACTCTTTATCTCTTAAACATTTTGGTTCACAGTAAAGAAGATTGTGTTCCTTTAGTTGAACTGGGGCAGAATCTGGAGTCCGAGAGGACTGAGATCATGTTACATTAAAGCCATCGATAAACGATAGAGATCTCTAAACAATAATCTTTCAGCTGCTTAGTCATTATACCATGATCAAAGAAAGCCTTGGAATTAATCTGCTTAAGTCTACTCTTGATCTGCGTTTTCTCTAAGACCGACCTTGAGTAATATTGTGAAATCTTCTACGAAATTTGTCTCCACATGAAACAAAGCGAAGGAAATGATGTCACAAAATATGACATCCTAAACTGTTTTTCGTCAGTATCTGAATAATATGTCTGTATATTATGTTCTAAAAAGAGTTTTAAAATGATTCTTTAATTTCATTTATACTTTCAATCTTCCATTTTTACTTGCGCTCTTTGGCTCTCGCATAAGTTCTCTTAATGACTAAATTTACCTCTAGAGGGACATCGAGGTACGTTGCAGTATTCCCATCGAACATTTGGGTCAGTTGTATAACACCATGGTCCATCCGGGGCACTGCTGTCTGGGTTACGACACATGTTCGAGTCATTTTTGAAATTAGCGACATCTTTAGGAATCCGCCAGTGACGATGAGGACACTGAGATTTCCACGACTGACATGTACGACCAGACCGAGTGACGTTCATGTTGCCACGGTAACCAACTCCCACACCGTAGTAACAATCTGACATAAATCACATCTAGATTTTAAGGTACTGTCAAAGTAGCAGGGACTTGTTTAAGGCACTAGTCCGCCTTGCGGTTAACACGATGGGACCAGTTGTGGGGACAAGTCCCTTGAAGAGTTTCACTGCTGGTACCTGTTTCACATCGAAATAGCAAAATTTATGGCGCTTTCACTAAAATTCAGCGAACAAGGAGCGATCCTAAACAGTGGAACTGAATTTAGAAAATTAACCCCAAAACATAGAAGAAAACGGTCACGTCAATAAAACAGCATCTTTTCTATCTATAAAATTGGTCAGTCATTCACAATTTTTTTTGTGTTGTTTTTTTGACGAAGGTTCTGTATACTGTATACGCCATGGGAACTAAAATACTGTTCAATGATTGGATTACTCTCATTTAGTCGCAATTGCTAGGACTTGTCGCCTTAACAGTTCATACACAGGGACCTGGATAATTTGGGGGAACAAGTCCCGGGAACTTGTTGAATTCGTGGACCATATTTTGTTACCTGCAACTACATTTTGTGGTGAAACTGGGTAGTTCATACGAAAGGACTTGGTCCTCGGGACTAGTCACAGGAACTAGTTGCAGGGACTACTCCCTTCATTTGTGTCAACCTCAAAGGACTTGAAGTGCTAGACCGTGGAGTGATGTCGACCGGGATGGCGAGAAGCCTGGATAAAATGTTAGTTACTTTATGTCATCGCTTGAAGCATAACTTAACATATATAGAAATCATCTATTTTTTTTTATCAAATCTTGATCTTTTTGTTCAAAGCACTGTGGACGCATCAGACTGCATCCTACTAGAGAACGTAGAAAAACAGTTCAACAGACCTGTACTTTCAGTGTCATCGCCTATGGGAAATGGAGAAAAGTGAGAGTAGCTGAGGTCAGAAAATATAAAATTGTCTCATCGATATGATGGGCTAAATATATTACAGCTATTTCCTGGCGTTTGATTTTTTTATATGTTTGTGTCTTCACACAAGCCAATGCACGTGGCTCACATGCTGCCGGAGCGTTCCTTCTTTTCGTGACATTAATTAACGGCTATTTACCAAAGTGGAGGTGGTTACTGGTGGATATTTACCGAGCTGCGAAGCGGCGAGATAAATATCCACCGCTAACCACGGACACTGTGGTGAATAGGTGTTTTAGTAAGTACTAAAATAGTAGGGTGATATAGCACATAAAAGATGATTTTAACTCATTTATTCTTGCAACGATCACAATATTTTCGGGTGCAAATTCCGCGCGAATTGATCGGAGGTAAAGAGCAAAGAATTTTCGGAGATTGAGCAGCCAATCAGAACGCGCCTCCAAAGCTATCCACTGTTTTAGAATATACTAAGTATAACTATTCCCCAACGATGGGATTCTTATCAATCGCTAGTAACCTCTCCCCCCTCCTCCCTCTGCACTTCAGAAAATTTCCCCGACAAATCGCTGGTACCCATTAATACACCTGGGAGGGGAGAGGCACCACATGGTGCAATATATCTTCTCCCAGATACACAGCGCAATGAACCTGTTAAACCCAAAGGGTTCTTTAACTCTCAAACAACATGAACAGATGATGAGGGTAACTTTTTCAAATAAAGGAGTTAATGATGACGCTGCTATACCTACCAGGAAGATCGTACCATTGATGGCACTCAGGAGCATCGCCACCATTAGCTGAAGCAAATTTAGAGCTCGAGCAATTTAACATGTCTATGAAGTATTGAAAGGCCGGTAGTCCTCTGATCAAGGCAATTTCCCTTTGGCAAACGACTTGCAAATATTCGCATGAGCTGCGACAAATACGGCGCTCTTTAAGCTGAGCCAATGATTCATCGCAGTGGGGGAAAATATAGGCACAGAACAAGTCTTTAACTGGGAGCCTGCACTCCGGCGCCATCCCACTGAAAACTTTAAAGTAACGGTTAAAGTTCACAGCTTCCCTTTCACCAGATTCCAATGTGGACTGATCACCATAAACGTATAGACTTCTGGTTATGTTTTTGCAGAATTCGCCTTCATACTCGTAAAATATACAGGAAGCGTTTTTTGCGGAGGTATTCACTGGAGGAAATGCTGGAATGCAGCTAAAGATATAGAAACAATGAAAAGGAAATAATGAAGAGGCATGTAATGAATAAATATATGATATAGGAAGATGAATGAATAAACAAGTATATACAACTAAAAGAAATATTATACAGAGCTCTTAGCTTTAGCACTTCAGTGGAATGTTAAGCGTACTAACCTTACATTAGAATGCACTTGATTGGGGTTAATTTCTGTTTATCGGTAAAAGAAAGTAAAGTAAATGATTATTAAAATAATAGTTATTGTAATAAAATTTTATAATAAAACTTTTTAATAGAAAAAGGGGAAAATCTCATTTAATAACATAACCGAGTTTTTATATAACTCCTTATTGATGGATGTACTGCAAACGTGCCATACGTTTTATTTGCCAGGGCAGTTCTTACAGTCTCACACTTAAACTTTGTAGAAATTCAGTTGCCGTGAATAGCTTTTCATCGTTATCTCCCTCCTCCGAGAGTAAGACGTCTCTATCATGTATTATCACTCGGCTGTGATCAGCATAGCATCTGAATCAAAAATGAATAGAACTTTTTCTACCAACCGCAACGAGCCAAGATGGCGCTCAAGAAGGTAAGGGCAACTATGGTCCAGACTTGAGTCATTTCTATGTCGTAAAGGTGGTTACCAGTGGAAAAACTTCAATCTAATATAAAGATGTAAAGACAAACACGAACATTAATTCGCTTACCGTACAGTCAATAACTTTGATACAAAACGGATAAACATTTTAAATTCTAAGCAAACCGAAAAAGAGCGATTAATCAGTAAACTCGATACGCGGAGAGACATGAATATCTATAAATTAGAATCGAGTCATTACATAACACCAAATTGTCATGTATCATCCGAAATCAGCTAAATCAGTTGAATTCGATTATTAAGTTGAAAGAATCTGCACGAACATATTTCTAACGACTCCTACCATTCTTCTCCAGAATATACGTGAACCTGGATGTTATTCTTTCCTGGATCATAATTATCTTAAAGACGACCTGCGATCCCTAATGGAACAATAGGGTTCAGTAGCGCAGAAATTAATTAAAAATGATATACAGATGTCGTTGAAAATGATGTTCGCAGCACTTAAAATGCCAATTTGCTGGACGGCAAATCTGACTCTACACACGCTACGTGGTTAGCCTGTGTAGATATTCTGTTTGAGAATCGCTTTCTCGTTGTACGATATCAGTTTGTCACCCATCGTGGCGGAGATTGGTTTCTAAGTGGATCTAAATATGCTTAAAATACAGTCACCACTGCAAATGAGTTCAACTCAGTTAGGCAACCAAAGTTGTTCTTCACGGCTGTTCTTGACGCCAGTTTAGAGACTAATCACCCCACAAGACCATCCACAAAGTTAAGAGTCTATTGCTTACCAACCCTCTGATAGATGTGGTATTTTCCTCTGCAAATAGTTTATAGCAGGATAAACAATACTCTACCAAAGCGCTGGATCCTGTTTCATACTCAACCCGCTGCGACGTGACGTTTCAGTGAAACCAAGAAAAGCACGTCGTTGTAAATAAACTAAACACAAATATGTGTCAGCCTCTTAAAATGAGAGCAACGCTCGATACAATTTTTGAAGAGAATTCATTTATCCTTTGTAGCACAACATTCGAATAATTTTGCTCGCACGCTTGAACGAATATCACTCACGACTTTGAATATCTTCTAACCGACTACTGTCTTCCCTTACAAGGCTTTTTCCTTTTTGGTTCTGCTCTCTAATACTTCACCATAATTTTCAGCACGAAAGCGTGAGTTAAGAAAGCTGATAGCGAATAAACAGCCAAGCGAACAACACTAACCTCTTGCCATCATTCAGTTGCAAAAATTAACAGAGAAACGAGCAGTATGTCAAGCATGTCAATTCGTGTCTTGACGTGTCGAGAATGACCGAGAGTAGACTCAAATTAATAATTTGTGGCGCGTGACTTGATCGTGATGGGGTGACGTCTGCTTCTATTGCGAACTTGGAGTCAAGTTTTCTGTACCAGTTTCGCACTGAAGCTCATCGAAGGTCTTATTAACTAGTTCCTTGGTGACAAATTAACTAGTTCCTTGGTGACAAA
The DNA here is from genome assembly GCF_964200805.1 of Pocillopora damicornis. Classification (NCBI taxonomy): domain Eukaryota; kingdom Metazoa; phylum Cnidaria; class Anthozoa; order Scleractinia; family Pocilloporidae; genus Pocillopora; species Pocillopora damicornis. The sequence goes on along the minus strand of NC_142670.1, from coordinate 40,453,278 downwards.
TTTAAAGTGTCTGCATACTGCAAGGATAGGAACGTCGATATATGATGCTTTTGCGCAGTGATCATAAACTAAGTCTGTTGTCGTTTGATTTTTGTTTCTATCGTCATATCTCCTCTCCGTATCGTTACGAATCTGTTTCTAGTTTTAGTTTTCTTGGTATCTCAGTAGTTCTAATAATGTCTTTACGAGGGGAGCTCGACAGAACTCGATGTAGGAGGTTTTACCTCATTTTTTTGTGGAAAACGCAAAGGAATCTCTCCTTAATCCAGTAACGACCTTCACCTCGTCTCATTTTATTTTTTACTCCTACAGATTTCAGCAGTTGCACTTTGTATTGGAGGCATAATAATGATGGCTTATGCAGAAGGATTTGCAGGACCCAATGTTGTCGGTGTGATATTGTCCGTAACTGCAGCAATCGGAGCTGCTTTGTATAAGGTAAATTCTGAGAAATACTGGTTGGGTTTTGATCACCGAGATGCCCACTGTGCGAAAGTCTAGAATGAATGCCAGGGATATCCGAGTGCTGAAAACCTTGTAACAACAACAAGAAGAAGCTTTATTACCAAATTAAGAAGTTTAACTTTATTTACACACATGATGTATTAATACAAAAAAGGTAACATTTACTCAAAATAACTGAAAAGCTAATCTAGCTGAGTAAAAGTAAATAATGTTTAAATATAGGACGTAGGTTGGCACCAAAGCTTGAGCAAAGAAAATTATTGGTAAAAAAAAAGAAGAGGACAAAAAATAAATAAATAAAAAAAAGATAAATAAAAAGAAAAAGAAGAAGAGACCAGTTGAAAACTCATGAACAGTAAGACTGTAAGATGTTTAATTTGACTTTGTTTTTAAATGTTTAAGGGGGAGGTGTTTAATGCTTTGTTCAAGATGATTCCAAACTTTTACAGCTGCAAAGCGAATGTTGAATTTACTATAGTTTGTTTTGATGGTATTAATGTAACAGGTTGATTTAGAACCAAGCCTGGTATTATAAGAATGCATAGATGCTACTGTTTGAAAAAAATTTGCAAGGGAAGATGGAAGAAGATTATAGTAATAGTGATACATAAAAAGTGTATTGTGAAGGATAACAAGATCAGTTAATTTAAGAATCTCTAATTCTTTAAAGAGAGGCTCAGATTGTTCATCTCGTTTTGTTTACAGGATCTTATTTTACATGTCGTGAAACTAGAGCAAATATCTAACAGCCTCTTTAGTTTAAGTTATGCAAATTTAGCCGCTTTTCGATTAGTTTATTTCAGCTTGAACTAGGCTTAAATCCAGACACACCCACACTGAATTGATCTTAAAAGAGACCACATACTCTTAACACTTATATCGTACCAAAATTTTGTCTTCTTGGTAGAAACATTAAATCAAAAAAGTATTAGTTCGTAGAATGATACCTGTTTTTTGAAATCCCACGCAAAGTCCTGGAAACGAGCTCGCTTTGGCTCCCGCTTGGTACCATGCCCCGCTCGGGGAGTTCTGGTCGGTTACGCTTCTCTTTTGCTTTTAAGGTCTGGTTTAAAAGGATCATTGGGGATGCTACATTAGGTCAAGTTTCCCTGTTCCTGTCCTGCCTCAGCTTACTCAGCACCGTACTTCTTTGGCCCTTAATCGTCATCTTTCATTATACACGTTGGGAGGAATTCAAATGGGAAGATATCCCCTGGAAATATCTTTGTGGAAATGCAGTTCTGGGAATGATATTCAACTTCCTGATAAACTTAGGCATCGCTTTTACGTACCCCTTGTTCATCTCTCTTGGCACAGTTCTCGGTATTCCTATCAATGCTGTGACAGATTATCTCTTCCGAGGAGCAGCGTTTGGCAGTTATAAAATAGTTGCTGCATTTTCCATCGTGATTGGTTTTCTGTTTATGCTGTTACCAAAAGAGATCGAAAAGACTCTGCAGGAAATATTTTGTTGTCGGAAGAGAGAGCGGATCTTAAATTGAGACTGCGTTTGTTGTGTTAAACAACTTATGAAGGACCCACTCGATGTATTAAAATTCAAACTTGGCTCCGAGGCTTGAGGAATAAAGAAAAAAATCACATCGAGGTTGAGGGATGAATAATTAATTCCTTTTGTTTTATTCTCCTTAGCCTCGGAGCCATGTTAGAATTTTGGAAAAGTTTGGAAAGCCAATAAATGATATTTGGGTCTATTGCTTCTGTCACTTACTTGGTTGCTAACTAAACTTTTGATTTATTATCTTATCATACATCGCAATATTTCCTGTAACTCCTCAAAGATCCTCTTGAACGTCAGCAGAACATTACACCAGGCTAAGAAGACCTGGTTAGACCAGGAATGTCCATTGTGCAACAGCTGTCTTCAAACGAAATGTGCTGAGATAAACACATTATTAATTTTGTGTACAAATAGTTTAGCCTCAGTTTTCACCGGATGTCCGAGAGTAATTAAGCTTAGCATTAGTCCTTATCAGAATTATGTAACTTCTGAGCTGTATACTTCTGTCCAAGCTGAAGGAAGATTGAGTTGAACGGTTCGATACACACACAGGATGAGAGTGTTGCGGTCTCTTTATTCAAGGACTTTTGATTGAGATTTATAGTAAAAAGTGTAGATAACTCAAGGTAATTTGGTATTAGCAACTGAGTCGATAGCGTAAATTGGCCACTGTTAAGAGTTTCAAAGATGACGTTTCAAGTGTTAGCCTTTCGTCAGGAACGTCAGCTTTGATACTCTTAACGGTGGCCAATTTACGCTATCAAATCAGTTGATAATACCGAACTACCTTCTTATACTCTCCCACCGACGCAACATCACAGTTCTTTAGAAAGTTACCCCCTTTATTCCGTTTACGGATTCTTGATATTTCGTCCTGTGCTTTATTCAGTATAAACAAGAATTGACCTTTTTCTGTTTCAAGATACGTCTGTATAGTTGATTAATGTAAATGTGACTAAAAAGAATAATAACAAGAAATACTTCTGTTATAAATCCCAAAGGAATTTTTAAATTAATCTATAATGATGTCAATGTATGGAAAGATGCAACGTTTTAAGGCGATCTGTTGAAGACAAACATTGGTAGTGATTCATTAAAAACGGTAGAGTTTTTTGATACTTGATTCATGAAGGGGGCCGGAATTTTCCTGTTATGTCTAAATTATGTAGCCTGCTAACGAGCTCAATCTCCTCAATAACTAAATCGATCATCTTAAGTATTTGCACATACCGACGAATAGTGCTTTTCGCGCGCGCTGATTGGCTAGTTCGGAAGTGATAGGCAAGTAATATTTATTTTCGAGCTGCCGAAAATGCAAAATGGAAAGTCAAGAGTAAAAAAAAGGGGTTTGGTGGTTTCCGTAAGGTATGTAGTATGGCAATTATTCACCTCGGTAGCGGTGAAATAAGTAGATATTTACCTAGCTCGTCAAAAATCCACCCCTAATCACTTCCACTTCAGTGAATAATTGCCAAATGATACGGAATGATATAAAACAGCGAACAAATAAATTATTGCAACCTGTTTCTCGGGGCTTTCGTCGGCTTCCTTTCAATAATTTACCTAGGCCATCAAAAGCTTTGCCTATCTTTGACGTAAGAATCAATCTTTGTGCTCATCAATCAACTCACTTGAAGACTACTGATCGCGATATATCACGGCTGGGTCAAAATTCATGTCCAACGTAGTGCTAGACAGCGAACGAGAACGCTTGACAGTCATCCCACCAAGTGCAAATGGTAGATGTTTCGAAGCTTGAAAATGCATCCAGAATCAAAAAAGTGTGTAGAAAAGGTGGTTGAGTGGTGGAAGAGAGCTGGATCCAACTTCCTCCAATGCCAAAATCATGCGGTTAAAAGTTTATTTTCCTCTGATAAGGAGTGAAAACCATACAGTTAAGTTCTAAAACTGCTGTGGCTTTACGAAAATAAATATTCTTGTAGGTATTTTGCTTATATGTGCTTATGTGCCTAATATGCTTCCTAAAACTCGGCGTTACAAGAATGCTCCGATGGACTCTGTGTTTCGTTCTCGATCAAAAACAAGGGAAAAAAAAACTAACCACCACAGAAGTGAAACCATGAATTATGTCTAACTGTGGCGGAAGTGTACTTGCTTCTACTTTCGTTTCCTTCGTTTCACTTCACTTCACTTCACTTCACTTCACTTGAACTCACGTCACGTCACGTCACGTCACGTCTGGTCTATTTTACTAATCCTTGAAACCACTTAGAGCAAACCTCCTGATATCAATTTGTTGGTTTTTACAAATAGAAATATTCTAAGTACCAACAAATACATTGGACAGTAAAAAAAAATTTAGAACTGATTTTTCTGAAACCACTTATTACTCTGAGATCAATGAGGCTCGGAGGTAAATTAACGCCATTGTGACAGATCCTTTAATAACATACTTTTTCATTACCCACCTTTTTATGATCATTCTTACCTTATATTTGTTTAGATGCTTTCACCCTACACAGTGTTATTTGAGCTTGAGCAAGATCAATGAGTATTCTTTGTGGTTGCGTGAGTTGCTTTGCTCGATGACATAACATTCACTTGAACAAAGGGAGAAGAAAGTTTGACCTTTCGAGATATAAAAAATCTGTTAGCATGCGCACATTTATTGGAGCTTAAATAGAGTCAACTGATTCTTCTTTGTGGTTGAATGAGTTACTTTACCATTTGAAAAGTTCGTTTAGTCAATTAAAAATCTTACTCAGGGGACTGCTGAATTAACTATTTTGCATCGTTTTGAGTGCGTGTCGCATTTAAGACAGATCATGAATGAATGCGTTATTTGGCTTCCGTGACGAACTAAGTAGAGGAAACAATGGAGAGGATTAGTTTCTGTAATTTCCGCCTCTGCGCAGACCAACCCCGATGACCTTGTGTTATGTTCTGAAACTGAAAGGTGGCAGGAAAGTCAGTGTTACTCGCTTAGCTGTTCATTCGCTATCAGCTTTTTTAACTTAAGCTTTAGTGGTGAATATCATCGTAAAGTATCAGAGGGTGGAACCGAAAAAAAAAGGCCTTGTAAGGTAAGGCAGTAGTCAGCTAGAAGGTATTCAAAGTCATGAGTGATTTTCGTTCAAGCATGCGAGCAAAATTACTCGAATACTGTGTTACAAAGGATAAATGAATTTTCTTCAAAAATTGTATCGAGCGTTGCTCTCATTTTAGAAGGCTGACACACATTTGCATTTAGTTTATTTACAACGACGTGTTTTTCCTAGTTTAACTGAAACGTCACGTCACGGCGGGCTGGTTATGAAACAGGATCCAGCGCTTCGGCAGAGTATTGTTTATCCTGTTTTGATTCGCAGAGGAATACCATATCTATCAGAGAGTTGATAAGTAGTAGACTCTTAACTTAATAGATAGTCTTGTGGGGTGATCAGTTTGGCGTCAGGAACGGCTGTGAAGAACAACTTTGTTTGCCCAACTGAGTTAGACTCATTTGCAGCGGTGACTGTATTTTTAAGCATATTTCAGCTCCACTTAGAAACCAATATCCGCCACGATAGGAGACGAACTGATCTCATACAACAAGAAAGCGATTCTCAAACAGAATATCCACGAAGGCAAACCACGTGGTGTGTGAAAAGTCAGATTTGCCCTTCAGCAAATTGGCATTTAACGTGCTGCGAACATCATTTTCAATTTTCTGCGCTACTGAACTCTGTTGTGCCATTAGTGACCGCAGGTCGTCTATAGAAGATAATTATGCCCTAGGAAAGAATAACATCTAGGTTCACTTACATTGGATTATTAGATTATTGATTAGTGAATATATTATTAGATTCACTTATATCTGGAGAAGAATGGTAGCAGTCGTTAGAAGTATGTTCATGCAGATTATTTCAACTTAACGATCTAATTCAACCGGTTGAGGATAACGACTGACAGTCTGGTATTATGTAATGGCTCGATTCTAAATTATAGATATTCATGTCTTTCCGCATATCGAGTTTACTGATCAATCGCTCTCTTTCAGTTTGCTCAGTTTTTTAAAATGTTTATTCGTTTTGTATCAAAGTTATTGACTGTACGATAAGGAATTAATTTTCTTATTTATCTTTACATCTTTAAATTAGATTGAAGTTTTTCCACTGGTAACCAACCTTACAACATAGAAATGACTCAAGTCTGGACCATAGTTATTTTTACCTTCTTGAGCGCAATCTTTGTTCGCTGTGGTTGGTAGAAAAAGTTATTTTTATTTTTGATTCAGATGCTATGCTGCTCACAGCCAAGTGATAATACATGATAGCGACATTTTACTCTTGGAGGAGGAAGATAGCATTGAAAAGCTATTGACGGCAAATGAATTTCTACAAAGTTTAAGGCGAGACAGAATCCTCGTCTGCTGAGGATACTTGGGACTACCACAAAAATATGTATCATGTGTAGAGTTTACTTTCATTAGCTTCATACATTTCGGTTTCCTTGAGCTTGTCCACTTTTTTACGAATTTTACGGGCCTGAATTTTTTTCAGGCCTCACTTCAACTACTAGTTCAGTAGTGTTCATAACTGCGAGGATCGATTCTATATTCGTTTCTTCAACCGCAGTGCACACATATGATTTTCACATGTTTACAGCCATTATTCACCACTTCGAAGGGTTATCTGGATTCAACAGTTGGTTTGTTAGCTCAGTTGGTAGAGCGCTGCACCAGTTTCACCGAGGTCATGGGTTTTAATAATCATTCCCTTTACTTTCTTTTACCGATAAACAGAAAATTACCTCACTCAAGGGCATTCTAATGCAAGGTTGGTATGCTTAACATTCCACTGAAGTGCTAAAGCTAAGTACTCTGTATATTATTTTTTGTTTCAGTTTTATCTATTTGTTTATTCATTCATTTATATGCCTCTTCATCATTTCCTTTTCATTTTTTCTATATCTTTAGCTGCATTCCAGCATTTCCTCCGGTGAATGCCTCCGCAAGAAACGCTTCTTGTATATTTTACGAGTATAAAGGCGTAAAAATATAACCAGTAGTCTATACGTTTATGGTGATCAGTCCACATTGGATACTGGTGAAAGGGAAGCTGTGAACTTTAAGGGTTATTTCGACGCTCTTGAGATCACACCGGAGTGCAGGATCCCACTTAAAGACTTGTTCTGTGTCTATGGTTTCCCTAATTGTGATGAATCATTGGTGCAGCCTAAAGAACGCCCTATTTGTCGCAGCTCATGCGAATATTTGCAAGTCGTCTGCAAAAGGGAAATGGCCTTAATCAGAGATATACCGATCTTTCAACGCTATGTAGACTTGGCAAATTGCTCGAGCTCTAAATTTGCTTCTGCTAATGGTGGCGATGCTCCTGAGTGCTATCAATGGTACGATCTTCCTGGTAGGTATTGCAACGTCATCATTAACTCCTCTATTTGAACAAGTTACCCTCGTAATCTGGTCATGTTGTTTGAGAGTTAAAGAACCCTTTGGGTTTAACAGGGTCCCTGCGCTGTGTGTCTGAGGGAAGATATATTGCACCATGTGGTGCCTCTTTCCTCCCAGGTGTAATAATGGGTACCGGCGATTTCCCAAGTGCAGAGGGAGGAGGGGGAGAGGTTACCCGCGATGGATTTGAATCACATCTTTGGGGAAAATCAATACTTATTATGTACAAAAACAGTAGATAGCGTTGGAGGCGCACTCTGATTGGCTGCTCCATCCCCAACTATCCTTTGCTATTCACCTCCGATCAACTCGGGCGGAATTTGCGCCCGAGTTGATCGGAGGTGAATAATGAAAATATTATGCAGGAATAAATGAGTTAAAATCATCTTTTTGCGTTATATCATCCTTCTATTTTAGCATATACTAAAATACCTATTCACCACAGTGTCGTAGTTAGCGGTGGATATTTATCTCGCCGCTTCGCAGCTCAGTAAATATCCTCCAGTAGCCACCTCCACTTCGGTAAATAGCTGTTAATTAATGTCACGAAAAATAGGAACGCTCCGGCAGCATATGAGCCACGTGCATTGGCTTGTGTGAAGACACAAACCTATAAAAAAATCGAACGCTAGGAAATAATTGTAACATTTTTAGCCTATCATGTCGATGAGATAATTTTATATTTTCTGACCTCAACTACTCTCGCTTTTCTCCATTTCCCATAGGTGATGACACTGAAAGTACAGGTCTGTTATTAATGTTCTGAATTGTTATTTTACGATCTCTAATCGAACGCTGTCTGATGCGTCCATAGTGCTTTGAACAAAAAGATCAAGATTTGATAAAAAAAAATAGATGATTTCTATACATGTTAAGTTATGCTTCAAGCGATGACGTAAAAGTAACTAACATTTTATCCAGGCTTCTCGCCATCCCAGTCGACATCACTCCACGGTGTAGCTCTTCAAGTTCTATGAGGTTGACAAACACGAAGGGACTAGTCCCTGCAACTAGTTCCTGTGACTAGTCCCGAGGACCAAGTCCTTTCGTGTGAACTACCCAGTTTCACTGACAAATGTAGTTGCAGGTAACAAAATGTGGTCCACGATATCAACAAGTTCTTGAGACTTGTTCCCCCAAATTATGCAGGTTCCTGTGTATGAACTGTTAAAGTGACAGGTCCTTGTAATTGTGACCAAATGAAAGTAATCAAATCACTGATCAGTATTTAAGTTCCCATAACCCCTTTCATGCTCCGTTTCAATATGGCGGCCTTTTTTTAATAGCTGCTGTTTTTCAGTTCTGGAAGAGTAGCATACAGAACCTCAGTCGAAAAAAGCAAATGCTCTCAAAATTGTAAATGCCTGACCAATTTTGTAAATGGAAGAGATGCTGCTTTCTGACGTGAGCGTGTCCTACAATTGTTTGGAGTTAATTTTCTAAATTCGATTCCATTGTTTAGGATCGCTCCTTGTTCGCTGAATTTCAGTGAAAGCGCCCTGGGTTTTGCTATCTCGATGTGAAACAGGTCCCAGCAGGTAAAATCTTCAGGGGACTTGTCCCCACAACTGGTCCCATCGTGTTAACCGTGCAGCGGACTAGTCCCTAAAACAAATCCCTGCTACAAGTCCCCTCGTGTGTACCGACCTCTATGTTGACAGTACCTTAACATCTAGATGCGATTTATTTCAGATTGTTTCTACGGTGTGGGAGTTGGTTACCGTGGCAACATGAACGTCACTCAATCTGGTCGTAAATGTCAGTCGTGGAAATCTCAGTGTCCTCATCGTCACTGGCGGATTCCTAAAGATGTCGCTGATTCCAAAAATGACTCGAACATGTGTCGTAACCCGGACAGTAGTGGCCCGGATGGACCATGGTGTTTTACCACTGACCCAAATGTTCGATGAGAATACTGCAACGAATCTCGATGTCCCTTTAGAGGTAAATTTAGTCATAAAGAGAACTTGCGCGAGAGCCGAAGAGCACGAGGGAAATAGAATATTGAAAGTATAAATGTAATTCAAAAATCATTTTAAAATTCTTTTTAAAACATAATTTACAGACATATTATTCAGATACTGACGAAAAACAATTTAGGATGTTACATTCTGTGACATCATTTCCTTCGCTTTGTTTTATGCGCAGACAAATTTTATAGAAGATTTCACAATATTACCCAAGGTCGGACTTAGAGAAAACGCAGATCAAGAGCAGACTCAAGCAGACTAATTACCAGGCTTTCTTTGATCATGGTATAAACCAAGCAGCTGAAAGATCCTGGTTCAGAGATCTAGATCATTTATTGATTGCCTTGATGTAGGATGATCTCAGTCCTCTCGGACTCCAGATTCTGCTCCAGATCAACCAAAGGAACACACTCTTCTTTACTGTGGACCAAAATGTTTAAGAGATCAAGAGTATTTTTACTTATTTTTTTTGTTGCCAGTTCCAGAAGAGGCTCCCACTTTCCTTAGAGGCCATCCTCTTAATTCAACAGCCATTTTAATCTCTTGGAAGGGCATACCTCCTTCTCGTCATGAAGAAAAACTGTTGGGATATCGGATTCGATACCGGAGCGAAGGATCCGAGCTCTATTATGAAGCAAACACAACGAGCAACTTGACTCAAGATGTTATTAAAAAGCTCCGTCCAAACACAGCATACGAGATTATGGTCAATGGGTTCAATGAAATTGGCCACGGGCGAAGTAGCACGGTCCTTGATTTAAAAACTCTATCTTCTGGTATGTTGGGTATATACTACTTTCAATTAAATTGACAGTTGATATTTGAGGGCGTTGTTGATATCTGGGTGCCAATGACACGTTGCAAGCAGATGCTGTAACTATATTATCATGAGTGGGGAAATGAGGTCGAATGCCACTGATTATGACGGGTGGAAACTCGTATCATATTTCTCTTTTCCGCTTTTATAATTGAGAGTCTCAACCTTTTTTAGCATTAAACTAGCCGTATGTTACTGTTTGGAAATCTTTAACCAGTAAAACAAATTTTTAGTTCATAATTTGCTCTTCCTTTTTCATTCATCTGTAATTCCTTTTTTGTCTTGTTATCACTTCCCTATGTTCTTTGGTTGATTTTCAGGTGAGGAAATATTAGAGGTTGACCTCCAGCTGATTATAGATTCTGATTTTAGCAGGGATCTGCTCAACAGTAGCAGTAAAAGGTTCTTGGAAATGGCTGAACTCATTAGAATTTGAGTAAGAAACAATTGGTTTGGTAAAAAATTTGATTGTTGTATGACAAAGTAGTGCTTTCAAATTTTTGCATGCTCTGTTTTTGAAAAAAACTTTTTTTTTCTTTTAGATAAAACACCACTTCAACGAGTCTTCTATGTTGAAGATATATAACGTCATAACTATACATTTTAGGTAAGATCTAGAAACTATTTTAATTCCCGTTTAAAGACTTCGTTGGCCATTGAAAGGCTAAATTTGCCACTTATCAATTAGATAACATTTCATATGAAAATTAACTTTGCTTCCCTCAGAATAAAGTGTCTTTCTGTTACAGAAACAGAGAGACGGGACCTGATTAACGAGCTTACAGTCATGGTCACAGTTGGTGAACATCCTAATGTCTTTAGTCTTATTGGAGCTTGTACGAAGACTGGTAACTTTTAGTTGATATTTATTGATGTTCTACGTGCAGTTTCCTTTCCACTTTCATCCTTCTTTGTAATGATAAATTCCCAATTATGCAACACAAACAGTTCAACACTTGAGTGCAATTTTTGCCTCAGAACTTTAATATTTAACTTTGTCGCAAATTTTTAGAGCCAGTATTGGTGATTGTCACTTTGGCCCCGAATGGCTGTTTGTTGGACCAACTGAAGAAGAATAGAGAAAATCCATATTACAATGTTCGGAAAAACGAAATGATCTTCACGCCCCAACACAAAGTGAAGATTGCAAGAGATGTAGCTTGTGGAATGCTTCACCTGGCCAGCAAAAAGGTACGAGATACAATAAAGAATTCAGAAAAATATTTCCTTTCTAGAGGATTATTTGATTCTTATTTGGCTTCTCTTTCTTAGTGTGTTCATCGTGACCTTGCAGCAAGAAACGTGCTTCTTGGCGAGGAGAATGTTGCCATGGTTTCCAACTTCGGCCTGTCACGTGATGTGTACGAAAGTGGTGAATACGAAAGTACATCCGGGGTATGGACAGTATTCTCGTGTTTAAAAAATGGGGAGAGTAGTTAAAACGACAAAGTATTTTTTAATTTTTTATTTCATGGAAAACATGCTAAAATTCGTAGTTCCAGCGACATCGCATTGCAAAGATTCTTCCCCCTTTGAAGTGTTACAGTATACGTTAACCGACAGAAAGAACACTATACTCCTACAAACCCAACTACTTTATTAAACAACACGTCTAAAATGAATATCAAAGCGATCTTCGAACTTCGTCTTAAGTTAAATCTTACGAAGAAACGACTCTTATGAAATTAAAGCAATAACAATGAAAACAATAACAATTCTCTAACGTATTCTGGAAATTCTAGAAGCTTACAACACAACTACTTTGTAGAATTACATACTTATCACAAAACCTAACAGAATTTTCTAGAATGTTCCATGGTATGTCATTAGAAGGTTCGAGTATCCATGTCACCGTCAGTTAGCATTCTAGAAATTTCCAGAAACTGCTCTTTACATACTCCTTGCAATCTCAGTTTTATCTCCCTAGGCCAGTGTAGTCTCAACATACAACTATAAAAATTCACGATTTCCCTACCTGCTATTCTTTAGTATTATTTAAACCGAATTGTTTTTACTCAAACCATGCTTTAAATGTTTTCTTCCAAAAAAGATACTGTTACCGGTGCGCTGAATGGCTCTTGAGTCTTTGGAGGATTACACGTAAAATACTAAAACAGATGTGTAAGTTAACTCTGTAAGGAATTATGAGGAAAAGTTAAAATTGTAAAGCTACTTACTATTAGCGAATAGGGGTCCTAATAACTGATTAAACTTTGAAGCTATTTTATGGTCTCTGAGTGTTTTCCATTGAAATCAATCAGCAGATACTTCCCTCGTCAGAACTCTGAGAACAAGTCGAGTACTTTAAGCATATGAACTGTTGTAATGTAAAAATATAGCTCAGGTGCTATATCAAATACATGCTTTCCAAGATATATTAGTTTTATCGAGATGTAGTAATGTTGGTGGGGTTATGGTGTCATTGCAATTTGGAATTATATTTCCGTAAGAAGAAATTTGTTTTTATTGTAAAATGACCTAATAGTGCTGTTTTGCGACAGATGGTCCTTTGGAGTGTTATTATGGGAGATTGAATCTGGAGGTAAACAGTTTTAGCAGTGAGACTTTTTACCTATTTCATATTAAAGGAAATGTTAGTAAGCTAAGATTTCTAATACTTACACAAAATATCATCATCATTATTATCATGTTCAATATCTGCTGAAGATATAGAGTTATCATGTCAACGTTTGCTATCGATTTATCAGAGTTTTCAAAGTAAGTCTACTGTATAATAATTACCACTAGGAGCAGATTCCTCTCAACTTAAGATCTGCCCTCTCCTCCGACAACAAAATACTTCCTGCAGAGGTTCCTTGACCTTTTTTTGTTAACAGCATAAACTACCAAACACTGCTAGTAGTACACTTTGGTAGTACAGAAGAGCGATACAATTGTTAGCTCGAGGCAGTATGAGACTGGAATGGTGTGCTTAAGCATTAAATGTTATCGTGATACATTAAAGTCGTCTATCACCTACAGTGCTTCCTTGTGAAGATCAATGAGAACGAACCAGCGTCAATAATCGGTTCAAAACTGAACCCTCTCTTCTGCGACGATGAGTAGGTACAAATGGGTCGCTTAAGGAGCGATGCACAACTGAATATATATTCACACTTTCTGCCGGAGTTATTGTGATCTTGCTTTACCTGACAAGATTCTGCAAGGAGTTTGAAAAGAAAAATGGCAGCCCAAAAAATGAATTTTTTCTCAAACAAACTAGTATAAGAGCAACTTTGATTAAAATAATTGATTTGATTTGCAGTTCTTAAAGCATGAAAACACTTATGATAAAACGTCAGTCTTTCGCGTCGTCGGTTCCATTAACACGAGTTTTAATCTTAGCAAAGCTGCTCTTCGGCTGTATTTATGAAAGCGATTTCATCAACAATCACAACTTGACGATTAGCGTGCCGTTCAGCGAAGCGAATGCCTGGAGAGTCGGGGCTGGGAACCAATGTCTCGCCGCTCGTTCCACTTTGTAAGCGAAAGATCTGTTCTGAGGCTACTAGTTGTCGAGGAGCGTTTTCTAGTGCCACCATGGACGAAGGCAAGCGAGAGGTACTTATCATTCTTCAATAAGGAGGGGGGCTTTGGGATTTTTGGTTTTGCGGTTTAGATCGGTAAAGAGGGTGGCGGGACAAAGAAAACTAACGAACTGGATGGTAGTAAGCGAATGAAGAAATACAATAACTTGCTTACAATAATACAATAATACGTAACTTGCTAAAGGGCTTCATGAACTGAAAAACGTGTCCACTTCTCGCAGTTAGGTCAGGGTATGAATTCAATAATTAAGTTCACTGCTACTTATGATGGACGACAACGATTTCTTTGGATCACATACAAAGGCATAGATGAATGAAAATATTTTATTCATGCGAACATGAAAGGCTTTCCATCGAATACGCTGTGCAAATGACTACTGAAAAGAAAATCATGAAAGATGACCAAAATGAATTTAAATGTTAGCCTAAAAGTATTTGAACTCCTACAAAAGCTCTTTAAGCTATTTGGCAGTTGTTTCCATCTTAGTCATCACCTTCGCCCATTGAGATATTTGTAATTCCTTTGATATCCAGTTCAAGACAGTTCTCACCCTTCAGGACATCCTACAAAAAAATAAAACAAACGGTAATAAGCCTATGCTTTAGATAAAGGTAAAGAACAAATTCTTCATTTATTTCTTTTTACTCATTGAACGATACACAGCTCTACTGATCATGAATGTGAAAATTTGTATTAAATATTTCTTCTCCCGTTGGATCCATTTTTTGAAGCATTTTCATCAATGTTTGTCAAGTATCATGATGTAATTTCTTTAATCCTGACTTCAAAAGTGATTTAAAGTGATTTGTGATGTTCTTTAACACAAACAAAGTCCTTTTCCTTCACTCAATCGCAACTGAACACAACACACCCATAAATAGGTCAACCCATCAGTGGACCATCTTAGTAACTTACTCCACATAAGTACCATCATTGCGCTAACTAACTTGCAATAAAAGTTACGTCATCTTCGATACCAACAAGATAAACTAGTGAAACAAACATTATTTAGCATATGAGCCCACAAAGAGCTCTTCATATATTTCCTTCTGCTCTATCCCGATGGAAATCCATTTCCTGATGCAAGGAGTACAGACGATCATAAACTTTTTCGGTGACTATTAAATTCTTACGCTTTTCCTCCTTATTTTTTCCTCGAGTGATTCCAAAAGCTCAGAAAATGATGGACGCTTTGTAGAATCCAAACTCCAGCATGACTTCATCATATCGTAGCTGTGAAAAGAAAAACGATTCTGTTTAGTCGCACCTCAGAGTTGAACAACTGTGGCAGACCGGGGTCTTATTCCATTCAAGATTATTTACATTTCATCTGGGCATCCATCCGGCTTGGCTAAAGTTTTTCCTGCTTTCAGAAATTCTATTATTTCCATTCCGCCAAGACCAGAATACGGCATTTTACCTTGAAAGGAAAGTTAAAGAGTTCAGTCTTTGTTAATGGTTTAATCGGCAGCTTGTCTCAGTAAGACGACTAATGATAATTGTTATACAGTAGACTTACTTTGAAAACTCTAATAAGTCGAGAGCATACGTGCAATATACAATAGCGTGTACAGTTGACATGATAACCCAATATCTGCAGCAGATATTGAACATGATGATGAGGATGATGATGTTTTGTTTGGGTATTCGAAATCTTAACTTACTCACATATCCTTTAATATGAAATAGGTAAAAAGTCTCCATGCTAAAACTGTTTACCTCCAGATTCAATCTCCCATAATAACACTCCAAAGGACCATCTGTCGCAAAACAGCACTATTAGGTCATTTTACAATAAAAAAAATTTATTTCTAACGGAATTATGATTCCAAATTGCAATAACGCCATAACCCCACCATTATTACTAGTTATATCTCGATATGACCAGTATTTAAAGGAAAGCATGACTCTGATATAGCATCTGAGCCATATCTTAACATTACAACAGTGCATCAGTATGCTTAGAGCACCCGACTTGTTCTTAGAGCTTCATTATCATGACGAGGGAAGTATCTGCTGCTTAATTTCAGTGGAAAACACTCAGAGACCATAAAATAGCTTCAAAGATTAATCAGTTTTTAGGAACCCTGTTCGCTTATAGCATGTAGCTTTACAATTTTAACTTTCCCTCATAATTCCTCACAGAGTTAACTTACACATCTGTTTTAGTATTGTACGTGTAATCCTCCAAAGACTCAAGAGCCATCCAGCGAACTGGTAATATTCCCTTTTTTTGGAAGAAAAATTTTAAAGCACAGTTTAAGTAAAAACAATCCAGTTTGAAATAATACTGAAAAATAGTACGTACGAAAAATCATGAATTTTTATAGCTGTATATTGAGACGACATCGGCTCAGGGAGATAAAACTGAGATTGCGAGGACCACAAGGGGACTTAGCACCGCCAAAGGATCCCCGAATGCGTTAATTGCTTGAAACGAATTGGAAAATTTAACATATATTAAGACGAAGTTCGAAGATCGTTTTCATATTCATTTTAGACGTGTTACTTCATAAAGTAGGTAAGTTTGAAAGAGCAAAGTGTTCTTTCTGTCGGTTAACGTGTACCGTAACACTTCAAAGGAGGTTGAATCTTTGCAATACGATGTAGCTGGAACTACAGATTTTAGCATGCATTCCATGAAATAAAAATAAGCAATAGTTTGTCGTTTTAACTACTCTTCCCATTTTTTAAACAAGAGAATACTGTATATACCCCGGATGTACTTTCGTATTCACCACTTTCGTAGACATCACGTGACAGACCGAAGTCAGAAACCATGGCAACATTCTTTTCGCCAAGAAGCACGTTTCTTGCTGCAAGGTCACGATGAACACACTAAGAAAGAGAAGCCAAATAAAATCAAATAATCCTCTGGAAAGTAAATATTTCTCTGAATTCGTTATTGGATCTTGAACCTTTTTGCTGGCAAGGTGTAGCATTCCACGAGCTACATCTCTTGCGATCTTCACTTTGTCTTGGGGCGTGAAGTTCATTTCCTTTTTCGAAACACTGTCGTATGGATTTTCTCTATTCTTCTTCAGTTGGTGCAACAAACAGCCATTCGGGGCCAAAGTGACAATCATCAATACTGGCTCTAAAATTTGCGACAAAGTTAAATATTAAAGTCGTGAATCAAGAATTGCAGTTAAGTCTTGAACTGTTTGTGTTGCATAATTGGGAATTTATCATTACAAAGAAGGACGAAACTTGAAAGGAAACTGCAGGTAGAACATCAATAAATATCAACTAAAAGTTACCAGTCTTGGTACAAGCTCCAATAAGACTTAAGACATTGGGATGTTCACCAACTGCGACCATGACTGCAAGCTCGTGAATCAGGTTCCGTCTCTCTGTTTCTGTAGCATTCACTACAAAGAAATATTCTAAGCTTTACTGATATCCAAAGGGCAGGAAATGTGTTTACAAATTTGTATCAAACACTTGAAAGGCATCTAATGCATTTACTTTTAATCAAGAAATCATCAACCAATCATAAATTTTGTAAATCGATCATTCACTTATTAATTTACTGAGCTTATTAACTAAGAAAATCAGTCAAGCAATCAAATTTAAAGCTTTATCAAGAATGTTTACCTTTAAGTTTTTTTACCGCGCAGGCTCTCACTTGTTCTCCCATGCGTACCAAGCCTTTGTACACTTCCCCAAATGCACCTTCTCCCAGCTTGTCTTGGAGAGTAACATCTGATCTGGGAATTTCCGCGCAGTCTCCAACTTTCATGGAGAGCTCAATCTTCAAGAACAATGCAACAGCGAATTACTCTTTCAAACATTAGATCACTGGATAACTTTATCATAAAATTCAAGTCAAATTACCTCTTCTCTCTTCTGTTTTGATTTACATATTGGCCGAAACTTTAAGCAAATAGCCAATATAAATACAGCGGCTAAGAACAAGGGCAAGACTATAACCAACATCAAATCTCTGATGAATCTGTCTGTAAGTTGGAAAAAAGCAAATGCTTATCGTAAGCAAATAACATGAAGCATTAACCTTTCCCGTACAAGCGTTTGTTCAATTTGTGTCTTCAGTAAGAAAAATAGACAACTTGAAACTTTTTTTCCTTGATACCTTTGTTTTTACGTTTGAACTCTTTTATATTACATTAATTTGAGAACAAAGAAAATTACAGCGAAATTATTTAATACTATTGAACACAAGTATCAAACACTATGATCGCGTCTTGTCCTAGCGTTGGATGACATCAGTTGTTATTGTTGACAATTCCCTTTCCTTTTCACTAGCTTGGTGAATTTTCGAACAATTTCCTTTTGGAAGGTACCTGTACACATGTAAAGATCAACTTGGTGCTGGTCATTTGGGGAGGGAGAAACCTACTCTGGGTGTTATTATTACCTGGCAGTGTCATTTGTGTTAACAATACACCCTCTGACCTCCCATACTTATTGGTGCTTGATAATCTGATGGTGTATTCTGTGGAGGGATCTAAGTTCTCCATAATCATCGTGGTCTCAGGGTAAGGAATTGTCCAAAGTGCGGTAAAGTTCTTCAGTCTTGATATCTTTCCCTCTATAGTGTAGTTTTGTATCTGGTATAAGCTCCCATACTCTGGCTCCTCCCATGTCAAAATAAGATATTTTTTCTGTGCATTCTTTACGGAGAAACTTTTAGGGGACCTCGGTGTTTCTAGCGAAAGAAGGAAGAATCAACAATACACAACTAAAAAACAGCAGCTTTAAAACTACACAACCCATATTATGTGGAGTCATTCATTTTTTTTTTTGGGGGGGGGGGGGCTGAGATGATCTGAGAGTAGGGTAGTTCTTATACGCATCTAAAAAGCTTTACCTACCCTGAACCCATATGGAAGTAATTTTAAGCCGATTTCCAAACGACGAACGCATCCGTCCTATCAAATGATTAAGAGCATCATCGTTGTCGGTTGTGTTCGTATTTATTGCTGCAAGGACTTTAATGTCTGCCCTCAAGCTGCCATTTCTAAAAACAAAATTAACAAAATTCTCAAGAATACTTCATCAGCGGTAAATAAGATAATGTTTGTCATGAAAGCTGCTTTTCTCGAATGAACCATTGGCAAGGTACCCAATGCTTCAGTTTAGAAACGTGGGTGAGCGAAAAACCTTTTATATGGAAAGGAAATTCTAAGAGAAACAAAGTAAATTTCATATGAAATGTTAGCTAATTGGCCTCATTTTGAAAGTAAGGGTGTTTAGAAACCAAAAAGTGGCCAATATAGGCTTTAAATGGCCAACGAAATCTTTAAACGAGGATAAAAATAGTTTCTTACCTAAAATGTATAGTTATGACGTCATATATCTTCAAAATAGAAGATTTGTTGAAGTGGTGTTTTATCTAAAAGAAACAAATGTTTTGTTCAAAAACAGAGCATGCAAAAATTTGAAAGCACTACTTTGCCATACACCAATCAAAATTTTATCAAACCAATTGTTCCTTACTGAAATTCTAATGAGTTCAGCCATTTCCAAGAACCTTTTACTGCTACTGTTGAGTAGATCGCGACTGAAATCAGAATCTATAATCAGCTGGAAGTCAACTTGTAATATTTCCTCACCTGAAAATCAACCAAAGAACACAGGGAAGAGATAAAAAGATAAAAAAGGAACACAGATGGATGAAAAAGAAATAGAAAATTACGAACTAAAAAATTTGTTTGGCTGGTTCAAGATTTCCAAACAGTAAAATACGGCTAGTTTAATGCTAAAAAGGTGAGACTTCCAGTTATAAAAGCGGAAGAGAGAAATATGATATAAAGGTCCACCCGTCATGATCAGTGGCATTTGACCTAATTTCCCCACTCATGATAATATAGTTATAGCATCTGCTTGCAACGTGTCATTGGCACCCGGATATCAACAAAGCTCTCAACTGTCGACTGTCAGCTTAATTGAAAGTATTATATACCCCACATACCAGAAGACAGAGTTTTTAAAACAAGGACCGTGCTACTTCGCCCGTGGCCAATTTCATTGAACCCATTGACCATAATCTCATATGCTGTGTTTGGACGGAGCTTCGTAAGAACATCCTGAGTCAGGTTGCTCGTTGTGTTTGCTTCATCATAGAGCTCGGACCCTTTGCTCCGGTATTGAATCCGATAACCCAATAGTTTTTCTTCATGACGAGAGGGAGGTATGTTCTTCCATGAGATTAAAATGGCTGTTGAATTGAGAGGATGGCCTTTAAGGAAAGTGGGAGCCTCTTCTGGAACTGGTAACAAAAGGATAAGTAAAAACTCTCTTTATCTCTTAAACATTTTGGTCCACAGTAAAGAAGATTGTGTTCCTTTAGTTGAACTGGGGCAGAATCTGGAGTCCGAGAGGACTGAGATCATGTTACATTAAAGCCATCAACAAACGATAGAGATCTCTAAACAATAATCTTTCAGCTGCTTAGTCATTATACCATGATCAAAGAAAGCCTTGGAATTAATCTGCTTAAGTCTACTCTTGATCTACGTTTTCTCTAAGACCGACCTTGAGTAATATTGTGAAATCTTCTACAAAATTTGTCTCCACATGAAACAAAGCGAAGGAAATGATGTCACAAAATATGACATCCTAAATTGTTTTTCGTCAGTATCTGAATAATATGTCTGTATATTATGTTCTAAAAAGAGTTTTAAAATGATTCTTTAATTTCATTTATACTTTCAATCTTCCATTTTTACTTGCGCTCTTTGGCTCTCGCATAAGTTCTCTTAATGACTAAATTTACCTCTAGAGGGACATCGAGGTACGTTGCAGTATTCCCATCGAACATTTGGGTCAGTTGTATAACACCATGGTCCATCCGGGGCACTGCTGTCTGGGTTACGACACATGTTCGAGTCATTTTTGAAATTAGCGACATCTTTAGGAATCCGCCAGTGACGATGAGGACACTGAGATTTCCACGATTGACATGTACGACCAGACCGAGTGACGTTCATGTTGCCACGGTAACCAACTCCTACACCGTAGTAACAATCTGACATAAATCACATCTAGATTTTAAGGTACTGTCAAAGTAGCAGGGACTTGTTTAAGGCACTAGTCCGCCGTGCGGTTAACACGATGGGACCAGTTGTGGGGACAAGTCCCTTGACGAGTTTCACTGCTGGTACCTGTTTCACATCGAAATAGCAAAATTTACGGCGCTTTCACTAAAATTCAGCGAACAAGGAGCGATCCTAAACAGGGGAACTGAATTTAGAAAATTAACCCCAAAACATAGAAGAAAACGGTCACGTCAATAAAACAGCATCTTTTCTATCTATAAAATAAGTCAGTCATTTACAATTTTTTTTGTGTTGTTTTTTTGACGAAGGTTCTGTATACTGTATACGCCATGGGAACTAAAATACTGTTCAATGATTGGATTACTCTCATTTAGTCGCAATTGCTAGGACTTGTCGCCTTAACACTTCATACACAGGGACCTGGATAATTTGGGGGAACAAGTCCCGGGAACTTGTTGAATTCGTGGACCATATTTTGTTATCTGCAACTACATTTTGTGGTGAAACTGGGTAGTTCATACGAAAGGACTTGGTCCTCGGGACTAGTCACAGGAACTAGTTGCAGGGACTAGTCCCTTCATTTGTGTCAACCTCATAGAACTTGAAGTGCTACACCGTGGAGTGATGTCGACTGGGATGGCGAGAAGCCTGGATAAAATGTTAGTTACTTTTATGTCATCGCTTGAAGCATAACTTAACATATATAGAAATCATCTATTTTTTATCAAATCTTGATCTTTTTGTTCAAAGCACTATGGACGCATCAGACTGCATTCTGCTAGAGAACGTAGAAAACAGTTCAACAGACCTGTACTTTCAGTGTCATCGCCTATGGGAAATGGAGAAAAGTGAGAGTAGCTGAGGTCAGAAAATATAAAATTGTCTCATCGATATGATGGGCTAAATATATTACAGCTATTTCCTGGCGTTTGATTTTTTTTATATGTTTGTGTCTTCACACAAGCCAATGCACGTGGCTCACATGCTGCCGGAGCGTTCCTTCTTTTCGTGACATTAATTAACGGCTATTTACCAAAGTGGAGGTGGTTACTGGTGGATATTTACCGAGCTGCGAAGCGGCGAGATAAATATCCAGCGCTGACCACGGACACTGTGATGAATAGGTGTTTTAGTAAGTACTAAAATAGTAGGGTGATATAGCACATAAAAGATGATTTTAACTCATTTATTCTTGCAACGATCACAATATTTTCGGGCGCAAATTCCGCGCGAATTGATCGGAGGTAAAGAGCAAAGAATTTTCGGAGATTGAGCAGCCAATCAGAACGCACCTCCAAAGCTATCCGCTGTTTTAGAATATACTAAGTATAACTATTCCCCAAAGATGGGATTCTTATCAATCGCTAGTAACCTCTCCCCCTCCTCCCTCTGCACTTCGGAAAATTTCCCCGACAAATCGCTGGTACCCATTAATACACCTGGGAGGGGAGAGGCACCACATGGTGCAATATATCTTCTCCCAGATACACAGCGCAATGAACCTGTTAAACCCAAAGGGTTCTTTAACTCTCAAACAACATGACCAGATGATGAGGGTAACTTTTTCAAATAAAGGAGTTAACGATGACGCTGCTATACTTACCAGGAAGATCGTACCATTGATAGCACTCAGGAGCATCGCCACCATTAGCAGCAGCAAATTTAGAGCTCGAGCAATTTAACATGTCTATGAAGTATTGAAAGGCTGGTAGTCCTCTGATCAAGGCAATTTCCCTTTGGCAAACGACTTGCAAATATTCGCATGAGCTGCGACAAATACAGCGCTCTTTAAGCTGAGCCAATGATTCATCGCAGTGGGGGAAAATATAGGCACAGAACAAGTCTTTAACTGGGAGCCTGCACTCCGGCGCCAACCCACTGAAAACTTTAAAGTAACGGTTAAAGTTCACAGCTTCCCTTTCACCAGATTCCAATGTGGACTGATCACCATAAACGTATAGACTTCTGGTTATGTTTTTGCAGAATTCGCCTTCATACTCGTAAAATATACAGGAAGCGTTTTTTGCGGAGGTATTCACTGGAGGAAATGCTGGAATGCAGCTGTAGATATAGAAACAATGAAGAGGAAATAATGTATGGGCATGTAAATGAATAAATATATGATATAGGAAGATGAATGAATAAACAAGTATATACAACTGAAAGAAATATTATACAGAGCTCTTAGCTTTAGCACTTCAGTGGAATGTTAAGCGTACCAACCTTGCATTAGAATGCACTTGAATGGGGTTAATTTCTGTTTATCGGTAAAAGAAAGTAAAGTAAATGATTATTAAAATAATATTTATTGTAATAAAATTTTATAATAAAACTTTTTAATAGAAAAAGGGGAAAAATCTCATTTAATAACATAACTGAGTTTTTATATAACTGCTTATTGATGGATGTACTGCAAACGTGCCATACGTTTTATTTGCCAGGGCAGTTCGTACAGTCTCGCACTTAAGCTTTGTAGAAATTCAGTTGCCGTGAATAGCTTTTCATCGTTATCTCCCTCCTCCGAGAGTAAAACGTCTCTATCATGTATTATCACTCGGCTGTGATCAGCATAGCATCTGAATCAAAAATGAATAGAACTTTTTCTACCAACCGCAACGAGCCAAGATGGCGCTCAAGAAGGTAAGAGCAACTATGGTCCAGACTTGAGTCATTTCTATGTCGTAAAGGTGGTTACCAGTGTAAAAACTTCAATCTAATATAAAGATGTAAAGACAAACACGAACATTAATTCGCTTACCGTACAGTCAATAACTTTGATACAAAACGGATAAACATTTTAAATTCTAAGCAAACCGAAAAAGAGCGATTAATCAGTAAACTCGATACGCGGAGAGACATGAATATCTATAAATTAGAATCGAGTCATTACATAACACCAAATTGTCATGTATCATCCGAAATCAGCTAAATCAGTTGAATTCGATTATTAAGTTGAAAGAATCTGCACGAACATATTTCTAACGACTCCTACCATTCTTCTCCAGAATATACGTGAACCTGGATGTTATTCTTTCCTGGATCATAATTATCTTAAAGACGACCTGCGATCCCTAATGGAACAATAGGGTTCAGTAGCGCAGAAATTAATTAAAAATGATATACAGATGTCAAAGTGAAATGTGATCATCATCATACAGATGTCGTTGAAAATGATGTTCGCAGCACTTAAAATGCCAATTTGCTGGACGGCAAATCTGACTCTTCACACGCTACGTGGTTAGCCTGTGTAGATATTCTGTTTGAGAATCGCTTTCTCGTTGTACGATATCAGTTTGTCACCCATCGTGGCGGAGATTGGTTTCTAAGTGGATCTAAATATGCTTAAAATACAGTCACCACTGCAAACGAGTTCAACTCAGTTAGGCAACCAAAGTTGTTCTTCACGGCTGTTCTTGACGCCAGTTTAGAGACTAATCACCCCACAAGACCATCCACAAAGTTAAGAGTCTATTGCTTACCAACCCTCTGATAGATGTGGTATTTTCCTCTGCAAATAGTTTATAGCAGGATAAACAATACTCTACCAAAGCGCTGGATCCTGTTTCATACTCAACCCGCTGCGACGTGACGTTTCAGTGAAACCAAGAAAAGCACGTCGTTGTAAATAAACTAAACACAAATATGTGTCAGCCTCTTAAAATGAGAGCAACGCTCGATACAATTTTTGAAGAGAATTCATTTATCATTTGTAGCACAACATTCGAATAATTTTGCTCGCACGCTTGAACGAATATCACTCACGACTTTGAATACCTTCTAACCGACTACTGTCTTCCCTTACAAGGCTTTTTCCTTTTTGGTTCTGCTCTCTAATACTTCACCATAATTTTCAGCACGAAAGCGTGAGTTAAGAAAGCTGATAGCGAATAAACAGCCAAGCGAACAACACTAACCTCTTGCCATCATTCAGTTGCAAAAATTAACAGAGAAACGAGCAGTATGTCAAGCATGTCAATTCGTGTCTTGACGTGTCGAGAATGACCGAGAGTAGACTCAAATTAATAATTTGTGGCGCGTGACTTGATTGTGATGGGGTGACGTCTGCTTCTATTGCGAACTTGGAGTCAAGTTTTTCTGTACCAGTTTCGCACTGAAGCTCATCGAAGGTCTTGTTTTGTTTTAAATAGCACTTTTAGCGACAACATACTCAACCTCATTCCCTCCCTTCTCCTCCATCGAGAGAGGGAGAGAAAGCCCTGAAAACGAGGTTGTGACGTACATAAACACTTTGTCTTTCCTTCCACTGCTTTAAAGAAAGTGAGAGAGTCTTTGGAAGCCAAGGCCTGCACCTCAGCTTACTCTTTAAATACGTGGGGCCATTTTGTCTTCTGTGGATGATAGCTAACTACTCCTATGTGCGAGCCCTCGGGGTCATTCGGGCAGCGTTTATGTATTCTCTTTGATTTGGCTGCAAGAAAGGCTCGGAATTGTTAAGGTGAGGGGAACAAACCTCGGTCACAACTTGAAACCAGTAAGGTGATGTTTGGTCGTATCAATTTAGTTGATAATGTGAATTAGCCCCCGGAGAGAAATTCTAAAGCTGACGTTTCACTCTGACGAAGGGGTAACCTTCAAAACAGTCAGCTTTAGATTCTCTCATCGGTGGCTAATTCGCATTATCAACTCAGTTGATACAACTAAATTTTCTGGTATTTCGGATGCTCTACCACTGAACCATAGGAGACTTGTGACTGGGCCTCTTAACTAGTTCCTTGGTGACAAATTTAAAGTGTCTGCATACTGCAAGGATAGGAATGTCGATATATGATGCTTTTGCGCAGTGATCATAAACTAAGTCTGTTGTCGTTTGATTTTTGTTTCTATCGTCATATCTCCTCTCCGTATCGTTACGAATCTGTTTCTAGTTTTAGTTTTCTTGGTATCTTAGTAGTTCTAATAATGTCTTTACGAGGGGAGCTCGACAGAACTCGATGTAGGAGGTTTTACCTCATTTTTTTGTGGAAAACGCAAAGGAATCTCTCCTTAATCCAGTAACGACCTTCACCTCGTCTCATTTTATTTTTTACTCCTACAGATTTCAGCAGTTGCACTTTGTATTGGAGGCATAATAATGATGGCTTATGCAGAAGGATTTGCAGGACCCAATGTTGTCGGTGTGATATTGTCCGTAACTGCAGCAATCGGAGCTGCTTTGTATAAGGTAAATTCTGAGAAATACTGGTAGGGTTTTGATCACCGAGATGCCCACTGTGCGAAAGTCTAGAATGAATGCCAGGGATATCCGAGTGCTGAAAACCTTGTAACAACAACAAGAAGAAGCTTTATTACCAAATTAAGAAGTTTAACTTTATTTACACACATGATGTATTAATACAAAAAAGGTAACATTTACTCAAAATAACTGAAAAGCTAATCTAGCTGAGTAAAAGTAAATAATGTTTAAATATAGGACGTAGGTTGGCACCAAAGCTTGAGCAAAGAAAATTATTGGTAAAAAAAAAGAAGAGGACAAAAAATAAATAAATAAAAAAAAGATAAATAAAAAGAAAAAGAAGAAGAGACCAGTTGAAAACTCATGAACAGTAAGACTGTAAGATGTTTAATTTGACTTTGTTTTTAAATGTTTAAGGGGGAGGTGTTTAATGCTTTGTTCAAGGTGATTCCAAACTTTTACAGCTGCAAAGCGAATGTTGAATTTACTATAGTTTGTTTGGTAAGCCAAGCCTGGTATTGTAAGAATGCATAGATGCTACTGTTTGAAAAATTTTCAAGGGAAGATGGAAGAAGATTATAGTAATAGTGATACATAAAAAGTGTATTGTGAAGGATAACAAGATCAGTTAATTTAAGAATCTCTAATTCTTTAAAGAGAGGCTCAGATTATTCATCTCGTTTTGTTTACAGGATCTTAATTTACATGACGTGAAACTAGAGCAAATATCTAACAGCCTCTTTAGTTTAAGTTATGCAAATTTAGCCGCTTTTCGATTAATTTATTTCAGCTTGAACTAGGCTTAAATCCAGACACACCCACACTGAATTGATCTTAAAAGAGACCACATACTCTTAACACTTATATCGTACCAAAATTTTGTCTTCTTGGTAGAAACATTAAATCAAAAAAGTATTAGTTCGTAGAATGATACCTGTTTTTTGAAATCCCACGCAAAGTCCTGGAAACGAGCTTGCTTTGGCTCCCGCTCGGTACCATGCCCCGCTCGGGGAGTTCTGGTCGGTTACGCTTCTCTTTTGCTTTTAAGGTCTGGTTTAAAAGAATCATTGGGGATGCTACATTAGGTCAAGTTTCCCTGTTCCTGTCCTGCCTCAGCTTACTCAGCACCGTACTTCTTTGGCCCTTAATCGTCATCTTTCATTATACACGTTGGGAGGAATTCAAATGGGAAGATATACCCTGGAAATATCTTTGTGGAAATGCAGTTCTGGGAATGATATTCAACTTCCTGATAAACTTTGGCATCGCTTTTACGTACCCCTTGTTCATCTCTCTTGGCACA
The DNA here is from genome assembly GCF_964200805.1 of Pocillopora damicornis. Classification (NCBI taxonomy): domain Eukaryota; kingdom Metazoa; phylum Cnidaria; class Anthozoa; order Scleractinia; family Pocilloporidae; genus Pocillopora; species Pocillopora damicornis. The sequence continues at coordinate 40,426,026 of NC_142670.1, read as the reverse complement.
GTTCTCGGTATTCCTATCAATGCTGTGACAGATTATCTCTTCCGAGGAGCAGCGTTTGGCAGTTATAAAATAGTTGCTGCATTTTCCATCGTGATTGGTTTTCTGTTTATGATGTTACCAAAAGAGATCGAAAAGACTCTGCAGGAAATATTTTGTTGTCGGAAGAGAGAGCGGATCTTAAATTGAGACTGCGTTTGTTGTGTTAAACAACTTATGAAGGACCCACTCCTAGGATTTAATAGGCCATTTTCGATGTATTAAAATTCAAACTTGGCTCCGAGGCTTGAGGAATAAAGAAAAAAATCACATCGAGGTTGAGGGATGAATAATTAATTCCTTTTGTTTTATTCTCCTTAGCCTCGGAGCCATGTTAGAATTTTGGAAAAGTTTGGAAAGCCAATAAATGATATTTGGGTCTATTGCTTCTGTCACTTACTTGGTTGCTAACTAAACTTTTGATTTATTCAATCTTATCATACATCGCAATATTTCCTGTAACTCCTCAAAGATCCTCTTGAGCGTCAGTAGAACATTACACCAGGCTAAGAAGACCTGGTTAGACCAGGAATGTCCATTGAGCAACAGCTGTCTTCAAACGGAATGTGCTGAGATAAACACATTATTAATTTTGTGTACAAATAGTTTAGCCTCAGTTTTCACCGGATGTCCGAGAGTAATTAAGCTTAGCATTAGTCCTTATCAGAATTATGTAACTTCTGAGCTGTATACTTCTGTCCAAGCTGAAGGAAGATTGAGTTGAACGGTTCGATACACACACAGGATGAGAGTGTTGCGGTCTCTTTATTCAAGGACTTTTGATTGAGATTTATAGTAAAAAGTGTAGATAACTCAAGGTAATTTGGTATTAGCAACTGAGTTGATAGCGTAAATTGGCCACTGTAAAGAGTTTCAAAGATGACGTTTCAAGTGTTAGCCTTTCGTCAGGAACGTCAGCTTTGATACTCTTAACGGTGGCCAATTTACGTTATCAAATCAGTTGATAATACCGAACTACCTTCTTATACTCTCCCACCGATGCAACATCACAGTTCTTTAGAAAGTTACCCCCTTTATTCCGTTTACGGATTCTTGATATTTCGTCCTGTGCTTTATTCAGTATAAACAAGAATCGACCTTTTTCTGTTTCAAGATACGTCTGTATAGTTGATTAATGTAAATGTGACTAAAAAGAATAATAACAAGAAATACTTCTGTTATAAATCCCAAAGGAATTTTTAAATTAATCTATAATGATGTCAATATATGGAAAGATGCAACGTTTTAAGGCGATCTGTTGAAGACAAACATTGGTAGTGATTCATTAAAAACGGTAGAGTTTTTTGATACTTGATTCATGAAGGGGGCCGGAATTTTCCTGTCATGTCTAAATTATGTAGCCTGCTAACGAGTTCAATCTCCTCAATTACTAAATCGATCATCGTTTCCTTCGTTTCCTTCGTCTAACTTCACTTCGCTTCACTTCACTTGAACTCACGTCACGTCACGTCACGTCACGTCACGTCACGTCTGGTCTATTTTACTCATCCTTGAAACCACTTAGAGCAAATCTCCTGATATCAATTTGTTGGTTTTTACAAATAGAAATATTCTAAGTACCAACAAATACATTGGACAGTAAAAAAAAATTTAGAACTGATTTTTCTAAAACCACTTATTACTCTGAGATCAGTGAGGCTCGGAGGTAAATTCACGCCATTGTGACAGATCCTTTAATAACATACTTTTTCATTACCCACCTTTTTATGACCATTCTTACCTTATATTTGTTTAGATACTTTCACCCTACACAGTTTTATTTGAGCTTGAGCAAGATCAATGAGTATTCTTTGTGGTTGCGTGAGTTGCTTTGCTCGATGACATAACATTCACTTGAACAAAGGGAGAAGAAAGTTTGACCTTTAGAGATATAAAAAATCTGTTAGCATGCGCACATTTATTGGAACTTAAACAGGGTCAACTGATTCTTCTTTGTGGTTGAATGAGTTGCTTTACCAGTTGAAAAGTTCGTTTAGTCAATTAAAAATCTTACTCAGGGGACCGCTGAATTAACTATTTTGCATCGTTTTGAGTGCGTGTCGCATTTAAGACAGATCATGAATGAATGCGTCATTTGGCTTCCGTGACGAACTAAGTAGAGAAAACAATGGAGAGGATTAGTTTCTGTAATTTCCACCTCTGCGCAGACCAACCCCGATGACCTTGTGTTGTGTTCTGAAACTGAAAGGTGGCAGGAAAGTCAGTGGTACTCGCTTAGCTGTTCATTGGCTATCAGCTTTTTTAACTTAAGCTTTCGTGGTGAATATCATCGTAAAGTATCAGAGAGCGGAACCAAAAAAAAAAGGCCTTGTAAGATACGGCAGTAGTCAGCTAGAAGGTATTCAAAGTCATGAGTGATTTTCGTTCAAGCATGCGAGCAAAATTACTCGAATACTGTGTTACAAAGGATAAATGAATTTTCTTCAAAAATTGTATCGAGCGTTGCTCTCATTTTAGAAGGCTGACACACATTTGCATTTAGTTTATTTACAACGACGTGTTTTTCCTAGTTTAACTGAAACGTCACGTCACGGCGGGCTGGTTATGAAACAGGATCCAGCGCTTCGGCAGAGTATTGTTTATCCTGTTTTGATTCGCAGATGAATACCATATCTATCAGAGAGTTGGTAAGCAGTAGACTCTTAACTTAATGGATAGTCTTGTGGGGTGATCAGTTTGGCGTCAGGAACGGCTGTGAAGAACAACTTTGTTTGCCCAACTGAGTTAGACTCATTTGCAGCGGTGACTGTATTTTTAAGCATGCAGTTCCACTTAAAAAACCAATATCCGCCACGATAGGAGACGAACTGATCTCATACAACAAGAAAGCGATTCTCAAACAGAATATCCACGCAGGCAAACCACGTGGCGTGTGAAAAGTCAGATTTGCCCTTCAGCAAATTGGCATTTAACGTGCTGCGAACATCATTTTCAATTTTCTGCGCTACTGAACTCTGTTGTGCCATTAGTGACCGCAGGTCATCTATAAAAGATAATTATGCCCTAGGAAAGAATAACATCTAGTTTCACTTATATTGGATTATTAGATTATTGATTAGTGAATATATTATTAGATTTACTTATATCTGGAGAAGAATGGTAGCAGTCGTTAGAAATATGTTCATGCAGATTATTTCAACTTAACGATCTAATTCAACCGGTTTAGGATAACGACTGACAGTCTGGTATTATGTAATGGCTCGATTCTAAATTATAGATATTCATGTCTTTCCGCATATCGAGTTTACCAATCAATCGCTCTCTTTCAGTTTGCTCAGTATTTTAAAATGTTTTTCGTTTTGTACAAAGTTATTGACTGTACGATAAGGGATTAATTTTCTTATTTATCTTTACATCTTTAAATTAGATTGAAGTTTTTCCACTGGTAACCAACCTTACAACATAGAAATGACTCAAGTCTGGACCATAGTTGTTCTTACCTTCTTGAGCGCAATCTATGTTCGCTGTGGTTGGTAGAAAAAGTTATTTTTATTTTTGATTCAGATGCTATGCTGCTCACAGCCAAGTGATAATACATGATAGCGACATTTTACTCTTGGAGGAGGAAGATAGCATTGAAAAGCTATTAACGGCAAATGAATTTCTACAAAGTTTAAGGCGAGACAGAATCCTCGTCTGCTGAGGATACTTGGGACTACCACAAAAATATGTATCATGTGTAGAGTTTACTTTCATTAGCTTCATACATTTCGGTTTCCTTGAGCTTGTCCACTTTTTTACGAATTTTACGGGCCTGAATTTTTTTCAGGCCTCACTTCAACTACTAGTTCAGTAGCGTTCATAACTACGAGGATCGATTCTATATTCATTTCTTCAACCGCAGTGCACACATATGATTTTCACATCTTTTTACAGCCATTATTCACCACTTCGAAAATTTATCTGGATTCAACAGTTGGCTTGTTAGCTCAGTTGGTAGAGCGCTGCACCGGTTTCACCGAGGTCATGGGTTTTAATAATCATTCCCTTTACTTTCTTTTACCGATAAACAGAAAATAACCTCACTCAAGGGCATTCTAATGCAAGGTTGGTATGCTTAACATTCCACTGAAGTGCTAAAGCTAAGTACTCTGTATATTATTTTTTGTTTCAGTTTTATCTATTTGTTTATTCATTCATTTACATGCCTCTTCATCATTTCCTTTTCATTTTTTCTATATCTTTAGCTGCATTCCAGCATTTCCTCCGGTGAATGCCTCCGCAAGAAACGCTTCTTGTATATTTTACGAGTATAAAGGCGAATTCTGTAAAAATATAACCAGTACTC